>NW_025335856.1:4242618-4423283 GCF_004798865.1 Varanus komodoensis
CACACACACACACACACCATGAATTAAAGCTTTGCTTTCACTTATACTCTTTATTTCTCCATTATTTGTTCCATTATAAAAATATAACAGTATGATAGTAATTAATTTTGCTATACCTTTCAAGTCTGCTGGGAATAACAAATAGAAAGATTTCTGCTGGAAGGCGTGCTTTGTTATTATCGGTATTAATATTAATATTTTTGATTTTTAAAATGCATCTAGTGCCTGGAGAGCTCTTGGCAAAGCTGTGTAATAAAACACAGAATAATTATGGCAGGAGAAAAAACAACAACCCAAGAGGATAAAAGGTTTAGATTAAAACTTCAAAATGTTTAAAATAGTGGTGGTGCTTACAGGGCAACCTAAAATGAATCTATTGTTTACCATGTCTTGAAGGCTGGTACCCAAAATCTTGAGAGCCAATGGCAGCTCTCAAGGATGCTCTGGACCAGTCACAGAGCGATGAACATTACATGGTCAAATGAGTTCTGTGACTGACAGCTTCTTCTGGTAGCTGGCCATGGAGGTGGCCAGATTTCAGGCTTACAGAATCTACAGTATATTTTTTAAAAAATTGGGCCCAAATGCCAGATGCAAAATGTTGGACTGCAGGGAGTAGAGAGAATCCCTTTAGCCGTGTGTGCACCAAATGGCCCTGTGACATGATGCATTCTCAGGTGTCAACCGACATCTCACAGCAACGCATCAGGGCTTGAAATGTATTATAACCCTGTAAAACCAGTTAGTTCAACTGCACAGAAACCTGTCACCAGTGCCCAGTCAATGCTCCCTGTTTATGTGCACAGGGGAACTGTGAATGCCACAAAGCCAGTTGTAATGGACATAATGGCATCCACTGTGACTCTACCTGCTATTGCTTTAGGTAGGGCAAGTCCCCACCTTTCCTGCACTCCATTTGCACTGCTTACCGCAAGGTTAGTTGCGAGGAGACTTGACCTGGGCTGAACCTGCTCATAAACTATTTTCATCGTGGTGTTTGAGAAGGGGACTGCTGACACTGGGATGCGCTGCTTAGAGGACAGGTGGGCTGAAAAGGAAAGAAAACATAAATAACCTGGGCAAAACAAGCTTTCTTCAGGGATTGATTAAAACAGAGGAATAAAGATCCTGCAAACTTGCTTTAGACAATCAGCTATTTCACATTTAAGTTCATCAAGAACTGAGGTGCATACTTTCCAGATCTAATGACCTGATGATCTTTAGATCGCTGGTTAACTAGAACATCAACTACTGATATTTGTTTGACTTGCTCAGTTATGCTTCTCACTGTCCAGAGATATTTTCCCCTGTGCTGAAGTTTGGCACCAAGATTTCATTCCACTTCTCTGTGGTTGCCCTGTGCTTTTGCCGTAGCCCTTTTCTCCTCGAACAATCCACAGTCTTCCCTGGCTGGCTTCCTCCTTGTGATGCACTTAAAGCAAGGTTTTCAAAATAAAAATTACTGTGCTTTTTAATGATTTTTAGGACTGCACTCCCCAAATTGCCTCCTTTCCTCTTTCTTTTCATCATCCTTTTTTTGGGGGAGCTGGATTTATGCTCCTAAAAAAAAATTATCTGCATTATTCAGGTGAGACACCTGCTCCCGGCTTGCATCCTGCAATGAGCTGCAAACATTGGAGCAGGATGCCTTGCCCGGTGGCTTGGAGCACCTGTTTCACATCTGAAATTAAACCATAAGGTTGCATTTATTTATTAGATTTATATCCCACTTTTTTCTTTTTTAAAGAACTCAAAGCAGCTTACATTTTCCTGCTCTCAGTCCTATCCCCACAACAGCAGCCCTGTGAAGTAGTTTGGACTGGGAGTCTGTGACTGGCCTAAAGTCGTCCGTCCAGGTGGCCCCATAGCTGAGTGGGCACTAGAACCCAGCTCTCCTGAGTTCCAACCACACTATCTCAAATTTAGCTTCCCCTTGCATAAACCAGAGAACATCCGATCTCCCCTCCCTTCCTCTGGTTATTTTCCAGCCTTGTGTTGCATACCATTGAACACCTGTTGCATACGACTTGTGTTCTTCTGTTTATTTTTGCCCTCGGTTGCCCCAGCAGCAAAAAAATCCCTGCAATCTGCTAATGATGCAAGTCTAGATGCTTACAGAGAACTCCAGAAAGCTGCTGTATCTGCTGCACAGGGAAACAGAAGCTTCAGTTTGGGCTTAATTTGTGAATCTGCCTCACCCATGGTTCATTTCCGTGCTCTATCAAATGTTCCTGCGCCCCACAGGAGCGGGTGATAAACCCGCCTGGATAAGTTCTGATCGTGGCTCAGTCTGTGTGACTCCCTCTGTGTAGCCCTGGCACAACTGCTCCAAGTTTTTCTTGTTTGCGTCGGCTGGTTTCTTCTCCCTCCTTCTCCCAAACTTGCTTTTAATTAAAGGTCTGTGGCAAGCGATGCCTCTCTGGCTGGTGGAGGGTTGCAAAGTGTTTGCAGGCAGGAGGCTGGCAGAAAGGAGCTTGGATGCCAGTCTGGCAATTGGGAATTTAGCATCTGTGTGAAACCCGGCACAGGGGAAGGAGTCTGCTTTTCTGATTGCTGTTTCTCCCCCGAAAGGAGCTGTCAACTGTCGCCGCGAGTGTTTAGGTCTCTGCTTAGAGAAGTGACCCCCTTGGGGCACTTTTAATCGATGGAGTGATGAGCAACACCCCCCCACCCCCGGAAAGTGCCTACTTGAATGGGTTTTATGCCTGCATCTTTGTGTGGTGTTGACATTTATTTCGCTAATGACTTTATAGGTATCTAAGCAGCTGTATCAAGTTCTAATTGCAGCACTTAGAGTAGGTGAGTACCATATTGCAGCTTTTGCTGGAGACAGTGGTAAAATGGGAGTGTTAGATTAAGAACCATTTTCTTAAATGGCACTTCACCTCTGGCTGAAATCTGGCAGCCTGGGCTGGGTGTGTGTTTCCTTCTGAAAGAGAGAGGTGATGGGCTGTGCCCCTGTCTGGTCCCTTGGCTGGAATAGGCTTGACACCCCTGATTTACCCTGTATGTTTGTAAGTAAACTGGAGTATTAGAAGTTCTTGCATGTTTCTGGTGCCTTCCTTCCAAGGGGAACTAAGTCTGGATCAGTGCACCAACCTTTGTAACTTTTCAATGTTTAGAGTCGTAGGGCAAATGCGACAGCTGGCACAGACCACGAATGTGCGAGGCTGCGTTATGGCAAGGGACCCCATCTGTCTGCTTAGCTCCGTCTGGTGGCTTCTATGTGCAGCTCATGGGATCTTTGCCTTCTGCCCCAGAAAACTCCCCCAGTGTTGTCCCTGAGATGCTGGCTTGGCCTGGGCTTCTGCCTTCACATGAACCTCTCTCGCTGCGACATGCTGCCCTCAGTCTGTGAGCAAGCCTTATTCCCTGTGGGGCAAGGCAACTTACGGGCCCCTAGTGTGATCACAGGGACTGCAGGTGGCGCAGTGGTTTAATCCGCTGTGCTGCTGGGCTGGTTGATCAAAAGGTCGCCGGTTCAAGTCTGCACAACGGGCGTTCCGTGCACTTCAGTGTCCAGTCATGCTGGCCACATGACCACGGAGACTGTCTGCGGACAAACGCTGGCTCCCTCGGCTAGGAAACGGAGAGGAGCACCGCCCCCTGGAGTCAGGCATGACTGGACTTTAATGTCAAGGGGAAACCTTTATCTTTACCTTTAGTGTGATCACACTTCCATCCACCAGGGCCGTCTTAATGCATGGGCCTGATGGGCACTTGCCTGTGGGCCCCATACTAATCTGTGCATGTTAACCCTTGGAAAATTGGGATATTTCCAAAATTAACAGTAGTTGTAGTTGTCATAGGGGCCCCAGTACGCTGCTTTGCCCGGGGCCCATAATGCTGCTAAGACGGCCCTGCCATCCACACCAGCCAAGGGTGGAAGTCAGGGTGGGACTTGTGGTACCCAGCATCTGGAGGCACCCCTTCCCCTGCTTTGCAGAAGCATATTGCGAGAACCTTCCAAAGTCCCTGTTGTGATTCTTTTAGGAGCCTTGAATCTGTGTTCTCACCAGTGGTTCCTCCGGGGCTTATATAGATGCAAACCTTTTTCTGTGTTTAAAAGGCAAACCAAACTGATCTACTGCTCAAATGGTTTCTGAGCAGATGCTTCTTTAAGTAAAAGGCTATGTCCACGAGCAAGCACTGAAAATTCTGGTGTCGCCCGCAAGTTAGCTGATGTGCCGGATTTTGGTGTAATGCACTGATTTTTCCTTAGCAATGCTTTGCTCTGTGGCTGGAACCAGAGCTGGCCTTGTTAGAGCTGCCAGGAGCCTTTCGCTAGGGGGAAAGACACTCAAGTGGAGGAAAATGATCAGCCTCACCCAGGATGGATGGACGAACGAACGAACGTACGTACGTACGTATGTACGTGTGCTCTCCCAGTTGTAACCATGTGTCTTCTGTGCAACAGGTAGAAGAGGGGGAACACAGAAGCTCTTGGCCTGCTCAGCTGATGTGCCACGGTCACCCTATTGAAAGGCCCTCAGCCTTTTGGTAGCCATGTCCAGCCCACATTGTCCAATAGCCCCAGAGTGCAGCTGAAACCCTGCTTCACCTTCGTAACAGGACACTCATGGGTAGCTCCTTGAGCAACTTGGTTTGTGTGTGGGTATGTATGCATGGAAGAAATTAAAAGACACTTGCTCCTTGGGAAGAGATACTAAGATATCTGAAGATACGAGTGTCTGGGTAGATTAAGGGTGTTCGATTATGATAGAGAAGTATAGGGGAGAATAGCTGGGCCTTGAAGTTGTCTAGCCAAGTTGCATTTGCACAGCAGAATAAGCTGCCCTTGTGTCTCTCAGAAAATGGCTAGCTCAGGTGTAGGAGACCGTTCTGGCCTTGAGAACTAGAATGCCAGGTGGAGCACCATCTCCGCTGTGGCAGGATGGTACCAGGACACACCCTTTCTTCCTGAAGCCCTCCTCCTCTCTCCAGAGGCTACCTCTGCCCCATCAGACATCTCTCAACATGGAGAAAAGGATGCTGGGATTTTCTGCACGAGCAGTGATCTTGTGCCTGCCCTTCCTGACTCATGGTTATTCAAGGGTTCTTTGGACAAAGTCACAGCCCTTCAGTTTGACTTCTGCTTCTAACCAGCCCTTTTGGTGAGCTTTTTTAAAGAACATGGGAAATTCAGTATTCAGCGGTGAAAGTGAAAGAAAGTGAAACATGTATTCATGCTGTTATACTACACTTCAGTGCCACCTAGAGGTTATGTAGTGGAAAAGCTGGAAAGGAAGTTCTCCTTGCATGGTATTTGGTCCTCAGTTTTGCATCAAAAGCAAAAGTAGATACAATAGCCTTGTGTAGCAAACCTTGGTCCTACAGAAAGTCTGTCTTTTTCTAGTGCTGATTGCTGACTGACCCAGAAGGAGAAGCTGGTGGACTGGAGGTTTCTCATCCTTGTTCTAAACAGACCCTGATCCCTTTTGGGGTGTCCATTTGGAGCTCATGATTTCCAGGAGCCAGTGCTTGGTGTGGGGTGGGCAGCGTCCTTCCTCATAGCTTAATTCTAGCATGCTCAAGTACCAAAATAACTGAGGCTACTTTGTGCTTTCAAGTGGTTCAGAAGCAGGGTGAAGGGAAGAGAAGCAGCCTGAACTTTTGAAAGAGGCACTGAGGAAAACTGGTGCTTTCTTTGCGATTCTGCTGTTTTTATTTTGGATGTGAACTAACAAGGAACATATTGAAAGGAGTGAAAGAACATGGAGCCATAGGGAGTAGTTAGTCAATGAATATGAAAGGACAAAAGCCTTTAACGGTGACAAAAGGAAGTTCTTTATGAGAACTGTGAGCAAAGGGGAAGCTGCAAATAGATTTGGTGCAGCACAGAGGGTCCAGGGAGATAACAAAGTGCAGCCCGGTGGGGGCTTGGCGGAGTGAATCCATTTTATGGGTGGTTTGCTTTTCCTTCTATGGCTATTTAGAGGCTCGTGTCCCCTTCTAGTTTGGTGGATGAGTCTGGCAAACAAGAAGTGGGAAGTAATGGGTGGTTTATATATATATATATATATATATATATATATATATATATATATATATGTGTGTGTGTGTGTGTGTGTGTGTGTGTGTGTGTGTGTGTGTGTGTGTGTAATTCTTATCACAAATCCACCAGAATGCACAGTATTTATTTGTAGCTGGTGTTGGGGAATGAATAGCAAGAGGAGGGAGGGGCCAACGGTCTTGGCTGGAAAGGATATGCCTGCCGGTGTTAAAAGGCACTGAACTGTCAGTCTGAGAAGCTGCAGGCGGCATCCCTTGGCTTTCCCCCAGGCAATAAGGCTAAGCAGCACACGCGTCTACATGCCCCGATTATTTTATGTTTAGGGAACGGTGGTTGAATGTGGCACCGGCCACCTTTGCATTGCACCGTGAGCTGATGCGGGAGTTCTTTCGGCAGTGGCTGGGCAAGGCTGGAGTGCAACGTGATGGAACGGGCACACGCACACCACCTCTGCAGGTTGCTCACTTCCCAAGAAGCTGCCTGTCCTAGGCTTTTTCCCAGTTTTGTAGCCAGAGTTGGGCCTCTGGGAGAAAGCACAGGGCCTTGTGCCCCACAGCCATGGTGGGATGGCCATACAGACACGGTCAGGTGAGGGGTCTGTGGCCGAGAGGGATGGGGCATGCCGTGTGTCTCCCTGCCACAGCATCCTCCTCCTGAAAGCTAGCTAACATAGGATGGCCAGATGTGGGTATGTCTAAACGTGCTCCTAAAGCAAATTCTCCTTTTCTACCCCAAAAGGTGTTTATTCCCATGCAAATATGTTCAGCATCTGGATAAGAGAAGCAAAATGCCATTTTGTTTCTGTAGCCATGAGGTGCGCTGAAACTGCAGTTGTGCCCCTGCTGAGAGTGTTCTTTTTCCAAACCAGTCTGGCCAACGTCTGTAGCTGCTGTTTTTCTCCAACATATCGGGAATATGGTGGCAGTTTTCAAGCATGGGACAGCACTGCTAAGGGAGAGAAGAGAAATATTTGAATAAGTAATGCTCGTGTCTTTAATGCATTTGGTCGCATGCTGTATTTTTTGAGAAGGCCTTGCTAATCTTGATTCCTTAGCCATCTTGAGAACCAGCACTTGGGGGTGGGGAGAAATGAACTAAATGGAATGAAAATAAGAGTGAGTGCATGCATAAAATGCATGGATGCCCGGGAACAGTAGAAGGTGCTGTGTGCTGTGTCAGGCCGGCTGGCGGCAGAGACGTGGAAGTGGCTGGGCTTCTGTCATCACAAGGGACTTCCTTGCTGACAGTTTGTACATGTGTTGGGTTTGACGCTGGAGTCTTCGCTCGGTCCTGAGAGTGGAAGCTCTTCCCATGCAGCAGTGCATAAATTACCAGTGCCAAACGTGCATCCACTTCTCCCCCTCCCCGCAGCCCCATCTGTCTATACGGCACATCTTGCAAAGGGGAAAGCACATGCCATGCAACCCATCTGGATTCAATGTTTTGTTTTGCACCATAAACTGACTGTCTCCCTCCCTTCCTCCTTCCCTGAAAGCATACAGATTATGCAAATAGTATTGCCTGGATCCAGAAAGGGAGGGTGCTGAGTGGAGCTGGGCAAACCACAGATTTCCATGCACAGGACCATGTCTTTGCATTCTTTGCGAAGGCCTTTGAACAAGAGCTTAGTGTACACAAAACCTGGCCTTAAGACTGCTATTGTTGGGAAAATTCAGATAAATCTTGGCAGAAAGGGGTTGCTTATGTGCCTTTGTGTTATAAAAATGCCCGCACCCCTTTCTCAGGAAGTACCCGGAAATTCCAAGCCAGGCTACTGTTTGGCATTTGCTCTTGCTTTAAGAAGTGGGACCTGATGGCTTCCCCAAGAAGCTGCCAAGGCTATTGGTTGTGCTGCCCAGTAAGGGCTGATCAGGCTGCCAGGTTAACAGCATTGTAATCACCTTCATTTGCATGCCAAGACCCACAGTAGTCCCTGTGCCTCAGTGATTGTTTCCAGTGGGAAACCAACCACTACGACCCACTGGTTCTTCGTTCCCCCAGGGAGCAAGAGAGCAAGGCTGGGCAGCAAGTAGATCTCCAGATGTTTTAGACATCAAATCCCAGTGGTCCTGCCCCTGAGCCATGCTGTCAGCAGCTTCTGGGAGTTGAAATCCAAAACATCTGGAGGTCTTCCATCTGCCCATCTCTGCAATGCAGGGCCTAAGAATTATCTTGTTTGGTCAGACCATGGCCCATCAAGTCCCTGGATTCAGGGAACCGGACAGGTTCTGCTTGTCTATATTTTACAGCAAGAATCTTTTTACAGCATGGAGGTAAGGGATAACCTCTAAAACTCAAGCTGCAGAGAAAGACCCAGGAGCAGGAACCTGCAAGACCCTATGGGTAACTCTAGCTACCAGGATGTCTGTCTGATATTCAGGGGTAGGTTTCATATGCAAATGCTATTAGGGATTATCACCGCACATGAATGGCTTATTATATTTTTATTTTCTTCCTCCTTTTTATTTCTGTACTGGCCACTATCCAAATCTCTCTGGGCAGCTCACAACAATTAAAACCATGAAATACAACATGAAAAATAATGAGAGTCTAGAAGTTGAAAACTGCAGTATCAAATCAAAAGTAAAGCCAAAACAGAACTTAGCAGCAGTGCAAAGATTTAAAATACCGCAGCAGGTTTCAATTGACAGAAACTGAAAGTCTAAACTGCCTGGGGAAATAAGAAGGGCTTCACCTGCTGTGAAAAAGGGCACAGCATAGGTACTAGGTGAACTCTGGGGAGCTCATTCTGCAGCTGGGGTACAAGAAAGGCATCCAGACTGCGCCTTTAAGTTTTTCTGCCTCAACAAGTGTGGCATTGTTTCTCCCCTTCCAATTTGCATTGCCATTATTCCAAGAACTGTGCTCTTTGGGGACTCAGTATGCTAATACTTCCCGTTCTCTTGGCATACCTCTTTCCCCCATATCATATTTTTCCTCTCTAGAGCTCATAGTGCTGTAAGGGTAGATTGGCTGTTGCTAGGCCCCAGATATCTGGCAGCACAATCTTCTGCTCCTTTTCCTCTCTCTGGATCATTATTTAAGGCCCAGAAGCTACCAAGGAAAAGTCTGTTCCTATAATAGGGATGCCTGTCTTTGTCACCTGGTTGTTAAGAGGACAGAAAACCCCTAATCTTTGCAGTAATGGGAGATGGCTGCAGACCACTCAGCAAACAATTCTGGCATGCGACCAGCTACTCGGACACAATAATGGCTTACAAGCCACCATGGTTACCATGCTGTGTGAACCCAATCATTGCATGCTAAGAAAGCGGACTTGGGCCCCATGGTGCTGTCTCAGCTGGGGACTGTTGCTGGACCTGCTTTTCACAGGTGGGATGCAAATCACCCGGGCCCAAATTGTCTTTGCTGCTTTGAAAACTGGGCCCAGCACTCAAGCTTCCAGACCATTGGGCAGAGAATCCACTTGGCTGCTTCATCCCGATTACAGCGGCTTGAATGAGCAGGCTGTCCCTGACTCTTTTTACACCCTTGATCACCTTGACTGCGTTTCTCTGCCCCCTTTCTGGCAATGCACTCAGAAGTGTTTACAGTTTGGAAATGAGGGCTTGCAATTTATGTTATGAAAGAGGGACGGAGAGTGGAAAGGAAAATAAGCTGCTGATTCTTGCATAATGTTACGTACGTGTTGCGATCATTGCATCCTGCACTAATGAGGATAAGCCCACTGGTGAGGTTCAGATGTAGCTAGCTGGGCAATGGGCTGCAGCCGGTTGTGGGAACAAGGAATCAGCAAGTGGGGACTCTATAGAAATGTAGCAAATAAAGAATGGAGTCTTAGGAAGTCTCTAACCCAACTCAGTGAGAAAGAGTGGTCAGAAATGGGTCTTTCAGCACCTGGACAGCTCCCTGATAAGATGCATCTTATTCCAGGTGATGGGCACTTATGCCCCCCAAGATGCTTTGGCCTACACTTCCCATGAGCCCTCACTACTGGTCATGGCTGATGAGAATTGTTGGCCAAACATCTAGAAGGCCACATGTTGCCCACTCCACCTGATTCTGATGAGAGATGCTTGACGATTCCCCTCATATTTCATATTTAAATAAGTGAGTGTTCCATAAGCCAACCTGGGGCCCTGATCCAGGGAACATACCCGTTTTATGCTGAAACTCTGCACCATCCTAGCCACTTTCAAGCTGTGAAAGAACTCTTTTCTGCACTCAATACTTCTGGGACCAAATCATGGGCTTCCACAAGAGGTCGTTGAGGCCCCATCGGTGAGGGTGTTCACGGCTGGACATGCACATGGTGGGCATGTTGTGAGCGGAGCCGGCTGGAGCCGGGGGTCAGACTAGATGCCCCAGGAGGCCCCTTCTGACTCGCTCTGTTTCTGTGTTTCTATGGGTGGTGGTCAACTGAGAGCAAGCGTGGGGGCCTAAACCAGGATGCTGCTTTTTCTCCCAAGTGCAAGCAGCCAGATGAAGTTCAGCCCTGGAGGTCTGAAGCGGTGGTGATGCTGAGCTAGTGGTGTGTGTTGGCCGAGCACTTCTCCAAAGCGAGGGCTTCCTTTAGCCATCCATTCTGGTTATTCATGCAGAAATTGAGTTGTTCCACACTTCTTTTTCCCCACTTTCTGTGAATAAGAGACATTTGGAAAATTAAATATTTCCATCGAGCACACGATAAATCTTTGCTGTTTGGGAAGGTGTGAAATTAAAATCGCAGAAGAGCCAGTGAGGGAGTGAGCCAAAGTGTGCGGGTGGCTTGGCTGGGTGTCTCCTAGCTTTCGCTGCCATGCTCGGAGAGGGAATAGCAGCCAAGGCAGCGTTCCCCACAGCTGAGAAAGGAGAGGACCCCTGGGACACTGCGGGCAGGGGTGCAGTGGAGCCTAGTGAGACAGAAAAGAGCCCCGCCAGCCCTCCTGCTGCTGTGTATAGCACCATTTCCATGGCTTATGGGAATGTGTCGGGCATTTGGCATCCCTGCACTTAACACAATGCCCATGAAGTCCCCAGCAAAGCAAGGACATGCACTGAGGTGGAAGGCAGGTTCCCGCTAGCAAATGAACAGGAGGAGGGAGAGAAGGAGGAAAAAGCTATTCACTATTCACAAAGGAGCAGATGGAATCTGGGGGGAGGAAAGACATTCAAGAAAAGACATCCAGAAGACATTCCTGAAGCAGTTCCTTACTTGTCAACGGGAGTGGCAGGATGAGGTGTAATGATGATGAAAGATAACATGCCATCAGAGACTGGCCAGAAGGCTTTCAATGGCCTCTCCAGGGCTCTGGCATGGAGAACGTTCCTGATTCAGTGCTTACCTTCTCCATGTGGGATGGGAAAGACTCCGGGAACCTGCTGCCTGTCTGAGCTGGAAGGGCCAGTGGGAACTCTGTGGGAAGGAGCCTTCAATTTTCCCATAGATACTGGGGGGCAGGGGAGCCCTGGCCCAGTGGAGGCACGCAGAAGGTCCTGGGTTTGGTCAGCAGCAGCAACAGGTAGGGAAGGGAAGATCCCAACCCGAAATCTCAGGGAACTACTTCCAGGCAGTTTTGAGGATACCCGGCTGGAGGCACCACTGGTCTGACTCTCTGAACAGCAGCTTTCCACATTGGCAAACTTGGTTTGCGCATGCCAGGGAAACAGGTCATAAGGCACCTCCTTGGGCATGCAAGCGCCATGCTTAGCAAGTGCTGCTTCTGACCATCCGCAGCTCTCCAGGCTCTTCTTCCACCGCGCACTACCTGGTCTTTTTCAGGGAGATGCTGTGAACACAACCTGGGAATTTCTGCTCTCAGCCAGGTGCTCCAGACACCCCTGCCCTTAGATGCTCAGCCTCAGAACCCGGGAAGCTTCTGAGCATGTGCAGGTTGCATGGCAGAGTTCTGGGCTGGGCATTCTCAAAGCAGCTGCTGGCATTTTTACCCATGTATTTTAAAGTGGGTTCCCCCTGCACCACCATCAGAAACTTTCTTCAAAAGGGGGTGCAGAGGGTACAAGCATTTTCTCTTATTTTCAGACATGCCTTGCTCCCCCCCCCATGTTCTTGAGACATTATTGGCCCTTACATTGCCTCTGATGGAGGCCTGAACCCCCAAATTGAGCGTCTGGGCTCAGAGGCGTGCCATCTCAGGGCCACGGCCCCCAGCTGCCCTCCTGGCAGGTCTGCATGTGTTTTCCTACACCAAAGTGCAGGATTGGGCCTCTTAAGGCTTCACTATGAGCAGGAAGAGTTTTAAGCTAAAACTTGCTGGCATTTTGCCCTGACGCATTTGCCTTTTGGCCTGCTCATACCTGGAATGCGGCCCCCGGGAGAATCTTCGGCTTGAGGCTGGCCCTCTGTCTGCAAGAGGCTGGGCACCCCAGGTTTGGAGCAAACCCTGTCTCCAGACAGAAGCAGGAGCAGCCAGGAAGGGCCGCCACACACTGCCAAAAGGCAGGCAGGAGCTCTCACCTTGCTAGCTCCAGCCTGGGGGGTTCACGACTGCCGCTCCCCTGGAAGCGGGGGGCCCACCCTTCCCAGGCACCCCCTGCCTGGCATCAGGGATGGCGACCTCAGCAGCACAGGTTGGCCACTTTGCTCTAGCGATGGGCCACTGAATCCGCTCATTCCTGGGAAGAGGCTCTCATTGAAGCCGAACATGCCTTCCTGCCTCTGAATGACACCAACTTCCATCTGTGCACTTATGAGTGAGAGTGCAGGAGAGGCATGAGGAATGCAGCACACCGTGGATGGAAGGGAGTGGCCCACCTTGGCGCATGCTAATCAGCACAGCTGGCCAGGTGCTTAAATCTCCGGCCAGGTAACCAGCACTTCTTGGAAGCCCCGAAGCCAGCAGAGCCATGGCCTGCCCAGCCCCATCATGCTTCTGTCTGAGTTTGGCAGGGGCTGGCTCGGCTGCCCCCAGGCCTAGTCCTGCCTCTGCCCTCCCGCAGAGATGCAAGTTGTTTGAAAATTAAAAGTGCCACTTGGTGTTTGCCACCCATTCTTGTAGCAGGAGCCTTCCCAATCTGGTTTGGCTTTCCACTCCTACCAGCCCCTCCCACCAGGGACAATGGGCAGGGATGGCCCGAGTCGCAGCCCCAAACTTCACGTCACCACGATGCTTGACCCAAAGGGTTTAATTCGTGCAGAGGTAAACATCGGCAAGGCCTGTGGCTCTCTTGCTGGAATGTTAATGTGATGCACAGACTGGTCCAGGCAGAGCTGCAACTCGGTGATATTCCCTGTGTGAGCGAGGAGATGGGGGTTTAATGGCTTCTTTGAGGCATTCTTGACATCAGAGTGCTTTTTCTTAAAGAAATACTGAATAGGCATTTTAGTTTTAAATGAAGTGATTAATCTTTTGCCCAGCTGATCAGGAATCCTTTTTACTCTGTTTACAGAGCTGCTCAATGGGGAGGGGGAGATTCCTCAGTGGAGAAGGACCGATTCCTAAGCCACATCAACTCATGCCAGCCAGCTGGTGTGGTGAGACAAGGTTGCTCCTCTTGTCTCCTGGTGTGGGTGGGTATTTGCTCTCTCCTCTCCCAAGCATCCCCAGGTGGAACGTGAGAGGTCCGGGGCTCACGTTCAGCAAGTTTGCGGACAGGTGCAGGGCAAGGCTTTGCATGCTGGGGGCCCAGAGCCTCTGCTGATCTTTTGCCGTCAGAGCCACGGGGGCACTGGTGGCACATCAAGGGTGACAGAGATGTCCCTGTTTGCAGCAAGGATGCTCACAAACACTCCCCCAGGGGCCACTGGGGGACGGCCTTATTATTCCACCTGAGTAAATTTTGCCAGCCTGCTAGAGATGGAGGGTGATGATGAGCTGAGTTCAGAACAGGACAAAAGTGGGAGGAGGGAGGCAACGAAACAGATCCAGAATATACTGCTTTTGGATGTCTTTCTTCAGGAGTCTCTGTGTGTGCTCATAAAAATAATATCCATGCCCGCCAATGCAGCTTTGCTTGCTTGCTTGCTTTCTTGCTGGCTTTCTCTTATTCATTCATTTCATGTCTTACATTTCTGCACCTCCTAATAAGAGCAGTGGTTTGCAGAGATCAACATCTTGAAATATAAGATCACATACGTGCAAACATAGACACATGCAATACAGAGATGTGCATTTATCTAAAAGCAATTTTGAACCATCAACATAAAAACAGTGTTAAATTTGCCAAATATCTGAGAAAAGGAGGAGGAATTGGCCTGTCCCCAAAGGGGAATAATGTGAGCCTCACCCAGGCCTTGATCATGCCAGGGCTGAGGAGGGCAGTACCACCAAAAAGGCCCTTCCCTTGCTGCCATCTTCTAAGCTTCCATCAGAGGAGGCACCTGGAAGAAGGCCTTAAATGAGGGGTGCGGGAGAGACGGTTTTGCATTGAGATTTGCATTCACTTCAGGCAGCTGCTGCCACTGCACGTATCCTCCCAAAGCTGTCAGTGGAAATGCTGAACAAGATGCAAATCTGCCCAATAATAAACCAGACATGCAACTTGCGGCAACAGACCCGCTTTTGCATGAGAGGCACCGAAGCCATGCTCTCCGACATCTGCAGGAGATGCAGCCCTGCCTCCCCCCGCCCTGCTGAAAATACGTCTTGTGAGACCCCTGGCTCCTGTCTCTTTGTTTTGTCAGCTGCAATGGGCAGCAAAGGTCTGTCTGGCACTTGGGATACGCTGCAGCAGCTACGGGATTGTGGGTGGCTGCCCAGAATGATAATTGGCTCGTGCTCGTTTTTTTCCTTCTCAGTTCATTTTTTTCCTTAAAAAAAAAAAAAAAAAAAAGCCAACAGGCTATTGCACAAAGTAATTAACTGGACAGATGGAGGCAGCAGAATCGGCAAATGTTGATGACAGTGTAGAAGCTGGGTGTGTGCAGTGGCCCCGGCTAAGAGCCATTTTGCCTTTTCCATAAGAGCCATATATTAAAATAAACATGGCCTGCAATGCGTATATTATCCCTGACATGGAATTTGTTGTTTACTTATCAGAATGGCCTGCAAAGGATCGTAAAAATGCATTTTTTAAGGCTGTGGAAGGCAGTGAAGTTGCCCTTCATCGGGTGTTTACCTGTGTGCTACTAGATTGGCCTTATGCTGGATAGGAGGCATTGTTTCCAATAAATCAGGGGGCTTCTCTTGGGCAGGGGATCTTATCTTACCTGGCTTTTCACCTTGATCTGCCAAGCGTGTGCTGTGAGCTCTCTAACCCAGAACCTCCCACGCTGATGCTCCTCTGGGCTGCTGCAAACCCAGTAGTCTTAACTCTTGTCTTCTGATGAGTATTTCTTAAAACCACAAATTGGCATTGCTACCTTCAAGCTTTAATTGGTTTCATAGATTAATCAGTGTGGGGAGGACAGCGAACTTAAATCAATGGATCCCTGTGGAGGATAGTCTTGTTGTTTAGGATTTTGTGCTGATTTTAATGCTGGTGGATCACCGTGACAGGAAATGGGGGCGGGGGGACGGGACCATTAAGCATGTTTGCTCCCTGCTAATCAAGAATGGCTGCTCTTGTATTTTGAGACAAAAAGGCGATTTTTAGGCGTGTAAGGTTACAGTCTTGAGATGTTGGTAATATGGAAATTGATTGAAATTTAATCAATTAAAAAGCAGGGAATTAATGAGCTAGTATGTCTCGAATCATTTGACAAGCCACAGATGACTAACAAAGGCTAGGTCTTGAATAGTTCGGAGGTGCAGCCCAAACCAACGGCTTGTCAATAAAGGAGAGAAATTTTGACTGCATGGTTATAGGTGCCATATTACTCATGTTTTGACAGGAAAAAAAAGGCCTGTGCAGGATCTCCAGTCAACCTGCCTGCCAGGGATGCTGGGAGTCAGAGGACTTCTTGCTTTCTAAGAATGCAGTGTGGAGCTTTTTGATAGTTGGAGCATATCAGCAGTGAAGCAGACTGAGCTGAGGATGGTGGGTCAGAGATTGTAAGCAGAAACTGGACAGGTGCCTCTTAGGGATACTTGGTCTATTTCCTGTTTGGACTGTGGTCAGACTAGATGACCTTTGAGGTCTCTCCCCCCCCCCCCCCCAAGCTTCTAAAGTTCTACGTAAGAGATTTTAATTGGTGAATGTTTCAATTTTGGGAAACTGCTTTGGAAAGCTCAAAAGCTGAAATATTCACAAACATTGTGAATAAACAATCCCTTGCTGGCCAACATAATTGAATGGACATGAGAGCCCAGTGGGCTCATTTACTGAGATCCAGGATAGGCTGCAAATGCCATTCTTTGTAGAGTTAACCTGTAGAATTCACTGCCATAAGGATCAGGGTTGGGTCTTGGTGTGAGCACTGAGCATTCTCCTGGCTTTGCTGGAATGTTTGGGTTTCATCCAAAGTAATGATAGTTCGTGCAGAGCTATTGAAAATAAAGGGAGTTCAGTGAGATTAACATCTTCTGAAACCGCAAATGGCAGGCACGGCAGTGTATGCCTCATCTTAACTCTGCACCAGGATGATTCAAACTCCGCGTCAAGAACGTCTGGATTCTGTTTCCCCACTAAATGATGCTCATTAAGCAAGAGTAGTTATATTGCCTTCTTTTTCGTGCTATCACCACGATTTCTATGTGAGAGAATAAATTATCTGCAGTGCTCTTCTTCCACTGGAGAACTGAAAATTGAACACAGCTTGGCTTCTGACATTTTATTACGCATCGCTCATAGCTTTGCAAAGTTCTCTCTCGATTCTTAAGGGCTAGAAACTTAAACACACACATGTCCCACAATGTACGCGGTTGTGTGGAAGGGGATGCTCCAGATGCCACAGTCCTCACACACAGGCAATTCTGGGTGCATAGAAGTCTCTAATTATGGCAAGATGGTTGCAGGGAAGGACGTTGAAGCTGCTCCGACCACTTTGATACCGATAGAAAATGTCACCCTCATTAAGCAACAGGATTTTCTGTTGGCTCCAATTAGCAGGTGGGGGGTCATGCCAAGTTGTACCAAGTATATGACAGGAGGAGGAGAAAAAGTGAGGACCAACCCAACTCCTGCTTTGTATCAGCGTGGTATTTAAAATATATATATATTGTTATTTAAACGGAGCGAACGATGACAGGCAGCTAGCTCACTGCGCCTTCTGAATGTATAATAAACTTGTCTCCAGCTGAATCACTGTCATTCTCTCATTGGTAAACGAAACATAAATGCCTTAACAGATCAAATACTGTAAGAGGAGTAGTGCAGAATGCCAGAGTGGGGCATGACTGAGGCTTTGGAGAGGAATTTTCCAACTCAGAACAGGCCAGTGGTGGACTAAAGATGTCTGTGAATATAAAAGACTAGTATCCTGCACTTGCTCTTGTTTTTTGTTTTGTTTGTTTAGCTGAATGCGGCTCGCTGCATCTTTTCTGCCTTCCTTAATCAGTTCTCACTGCAATAAAGTACATCTCCTGCAATGATGTACGCCTAAGCTTTGCAGCGACAGCTTAATCTTTTCCCTGCAGCCTCCACTTCATTCCACCTTGGGATTGTAAGCTCCATGGAGGCAGGGATCTGTTATCTTGTGTTCTGCAGAGAGCTGTGCACTAGAGCTGCACAGATACGCAGCTTTCCCTTGTTGCGGCATGTTAACAAAAGAAATGCACTACGAATGGTGACAGAATCGCTTCTTGGAGTTGAGGCACCACATTCCTATTTAGAGAGCCATTACTTCTAAATGTGCATCTTTATGTATGCATTGGCCCCATTCAGCAGAGAAACAGGAACGGTCAGAGTGAAGCCAGTTTCGTTGCTGAAGCAACGATCTAGTTCGGAAGCGAAACAGGTGGAGAGAGAAGATAGGTGCCTGTTTTCACAGCAGAATTGGACTCCAGCGGCTCATCCAATTGCCCTTTGGTGAGCTTTGGGGATGCCAGTTCTGGTGGGAAACAAGAGAAGTGCGTCTCATATTTCCAGTGTTCCTCCATCCATCAATGAGAGCAATGGCATTGCTGCATCCCACAGGAAGTGCTGAAGTGATGGATACAGGATGGAGTCCTGCCTCCCCACTCCTTCTAGAGAAATTCCCACTCTTTGCAGAATGCAGTGATGTCATTGTTCTAATTAGCGGATAGAGGAGCACCGGAGCTGCCTGCTCCTGAGCAGGCCATGCTTGGCCTGCCCTGTAGCTTCAGCACGGATGGGGAGCAGCTCTCCCAGGTTTCGTTCCTTGCCCTACCTGGGGATGCCAGCTGAGATCACCTGTGTGCCCCCTGGCAGAGCTGCCAACCCTCCCCTGGTTTGGAAGCCGCGTCTGGCAGCTGAGAGTTGCCCGGGCGTGTGGCAGCTCTCCTGCGCACAGCCAGACTGGGACCTGTTTGTTTGTCTCACACCTCGGCCTGTTGCGAAGCAAAGGCCTCACCAAGAGGCCGACCTGTCTGTGTGAGAGGAACACAAGCTGACACAAATAAAACTGGCACAGACCTGAGCTGCTTAAAGCAAACGCAAAAACCTGACACTCCCTGGCAAAACGCCGCATCCTGGCTTCAAAATGGCCCTGGCTTCAGGGCAAATGAAAAAGGACCGTGTTTCCTCATTCCCTTTTCCTTCAGCCCTGTGATGGCTTTAGGCTGGGCACTCATGAGTCAGGTTGGTTGGCCATGTAGGGCTACTGGCACAGGGCAGGCTTGGGGTGGCTTTGTCTTAAACGATCTCACCCAGGGTGCTTCCAGATGAGTCTTTCGCTTACTTGATTTTTCTTGGCTTTATATCCCACTTTTTTTTTAATGACATCAAAGCAGCTTGCTTCATTCTCCTCCTCCTGCTCTCAGGCTTATCCCTGCCTTGTGAGGTAGGTTGGGCTGGGAGTCTGTGCCTGGCCCAAAGTCACCCAGTTGGCTCCATGGCCGAGCGGGGACTTGAACCCGGATCGCCTGAGTCCCGGTCCTGTGGTCTTAACCACTGCACCACATTGCCTCTCCTTTAACGCACCTGATCATCCACAGATTGTTTCAGGGATGCAGTCTTCAATTTCCAGCTGTCCTTTGCCTTTTCACTGCTGTATCCATCTCCCCCCCCCCCCCGCTTTATCAGTTTCTTTAAAGCTCACCAAGGAAGAGACTCTGGAATAGCCGCCCAGTGCCTTTGAGCATTACTGCTCATGAGCCCTGCATCTTGAAGGACCCCTGTCTGATGTGGCTTTTCCTCTGCTTCTGGTTCCCCTGTGAATGTGCTCCCTTTTCATAATTTGAGTGGAGCCCCCACAATAGATTTCCTTGCAAGAACCACAAAGTCTCACAAATGGAAGCAGAACGATGTGAGAGAGCCAGTGTGGCGTGGTGGTTAAGAGCGTGGGACTGGGACTCAGGCGATCTGGGTTCGAGTCCCCGCTCGGCCATGGAGCCCACTGGGTGACTTTGGGCCAGGCACAGACTCTCAGTCCAGCCTACCTCACAGGGTTGTTGTTGTGGGGATAAGATGGAGGAGGAGAATGATGTAAGCTGCCTTGAGCTCTTTGTAGGAAAAAGGCAGGGTATAAATCGGGGGGAAAAACAACCTACAAATACTTATTAACCTCCCTTTTCTTCTGAAGCTGTAAAAATAAAATTTTTGAGAATGTCCTCATGGTGCACCAAGCTAACATCTCATCCAGATGCTTTTGGGAAGAACCTCCCAGGCATCATGGAGTGGGTTTTTTGCAAGATGGTGCTGGGTGGGTGGAGGAAGGAGGACGCAAACTGGCCGGATGATGCTTTGCCAGAGCACTGAGGAAGGTAGCCAGCTTGCTGCTCCTGCCTGGAGGGACCAGTGGTGGACCGACCGACACGATTGCGATGGCTTAGACCAAATGTTCCCGTCAATAAGGTCAATGATCCATAAGGCAGAAAAAATGCACTTCCGAGCTTTAGCACAATAAACTGAAGCAGTTCACGGCTGCACAGATGTAACTGGGTAATCAGAACGCTCTTAAAAAAGCTGTTTGTAAGGCCAGGCAGATGTAGGTCATTACATGGTGGAAGGTCCCCCGTTTTCCTCCTACCAAGAAGCTTGGGGATGGTAGGCCCCACCAAGCTGCTCTCTAGGCTTGTCTCCAGGCATTTTGCACTTGACCTCCCATCAGCACTGGCCAGCATGACCAATGGTCAGGTATGGTGAGAGCTATATCCCCAGCACCAGGTGGGGTAAGACTGTGGAGGCATTCAAGGTCCGCCAGGTCATGGGGTGCTCCAGAGGCAGCCTGGTGGTGTGGTTAGCGTGTCCAGCTAGGACCAGAAAGAAGCAGTTTCTTATTCCTGGTTTGGAGGAAGCATGGAATAAACATGTCTCCACTGGTTGGAGTGCTTCTTCCCTAACAAATAAGGGGTTTCCTTTACCATGGCCAGCACAATGGAGCTTAGCCTGTTCCAGGAATTATTTATTCTGTAATTTATTTAAAACATTTGTATGCTGCCCAATTGTGCTGCAGCACTTCTGGGTGGCTCACAACACGAGATAAAAACACAATATTGCATCCTTGCACCCTTTGGAAATTTCTGTGTCCTGCAATCCACTTGTTCCTAAACAGACACCGATTCTGGCACTTGCGTCTGTCTTGCAAGAAGGCTGTGTTAACTGGCAGCCCTCCCTGGCACAGGACGTGGTGGGCAGGCATGGAGGATGGTCCAATATTTAGCAAGAGCATATCAACCAATAGCTCATATATCCCAAGGGCATAATTGCAGCTCTAACTCAAGTTGATCTCCAGTTGAATTCAGTGGGAGTTCCTGCCTGTTAGGGTAGGCTTGAGCTCATAATGGAGAGAGACAGAAGCTGTCCCACTTCCCAAAGGAGGGAAGGGATGGTGAGTCATCCCAGCAGACTGCAATTCAGCCACTGTAAGCTCTTCTGAGAAGAACAGCTGACTAGTGGTGGGATATAAGCATTGTCTGTAGAATGTCCCTTGTTCAGCCCTTGGCACCTTGAGGGCAGGGTGGGAAAGACTCCTGCCCAAAATGCAGACAGGCCAATGCCGGTAGGGAACACTGGGCTGTATGGACCGTGGGTCTGATTCAGTGACATTCCACTTCCTATTGTAACATCGTGCTTTGATTTAGGACAGCAATCCAGATGCAGCTGAAATGATTTTTATGCCAATTTCACTGTGCACAGAGCCCTACAGATCTCTCTGCACAGAAGAAGCACTTGGTTTATGGGTAGCCACCTCTATTGTTGGGCTGAATGGTGCAGAGCTTAGAAAATGAATCAGGAGGAAGTTTATTAAATAAAAATGGAAATCTCGCAAGCACACGATTGAAGAATGAAAGAAAATGAAATGGCAGTCTTACAAAGTTCTCTAGGTGTGGGTGATTGTACCAGTTGCGGGTGGTGCGTTTTTCTTGCTGGATTTCTTGGTGGCACAAGTCCCCCCAGCACCCCAATCTTGACCCTATATCTTCATCAGTAGCCTCTTAACGTGGATGAAATGGTGCTTTGCTTTGCTCCTGGCATGCATTTGGATGTCAGACTGGCTCCCCGTTTTTGCAGCCTATTCGGTGTTGGCCACCTTCCATCTAATGTAAGCTGCTTGCCTCAGGTGGCCAAGAGGAAAAGATCAACCAAAAAGAGGGTAAAGGATGGCTGTGCTTTCCACACAAATTTACATCTGCGGATGTGTTTGCATAGATGCAAATTTAGAAATAACTGTTATAACATTTATTCATGTATTTACATCCCACTTTCGTACCAAGAAAAAGCCACTCAGGGTGATTTATAATCACAGGTAAATAAAGGTTCTTAAAAATAAAATAAATATATTAGAACACTTAAAATTTAATTGTAGCAAAATGAAGGCAACACCCAACCCAACAGTTTGCTTGTGGGCCAAAGACCTGCTTGAATAAGAATGCTGGAGAGAGAGAGGTGGGGAGTCACCTTAAGCCTCACTCAGCAAGGAGTTCCAGAGCATGGAAGCAGCTCCTGAGAAGGGCTTGTCTGAAAGATCCAAAGCCCAGGCACGGAGAAGGTCATCTTGCAGGTCCCAGCTGTGAAAAGAAACATGGTATACCACTGTTGCACGTGGAAGACCGTTCAGTCTGCTACCCAGGTGCTAATGGTTGATGGACAGCAGTTCTGATGGCTCTGTCTCTAAAGAGGATGTCTGCCCTTCAAACAGAAGATGCTTTCAAATACAGGATGGTCCTTTGGCAGGATGTTTCATAGAAAACACAATACATGGCCACCATGGTTTCCCCCTAACCCAGATAAGCTTCCACCCAAGCCTCCTGAACTTTCCTGTCTTGCTTTGCATACCCACCCCAGCTTAGCTAGTTCTTCCCTGTTCTTGCACTGGGCCAGTCCTCCTCTTGCAGATCTCCTGAGCACCCTGTTGGTATGCTAATCCAAGATCCACCAATCTCTGCGTGTCTGCAGGCCTTGGATTTCAGACTTTATTCCCTCTCACCTATGCCTGTGGCAACTCCATGCTGCCATTTCCCAGGCAATATGCATGCTTTTCTGCTGATGCACCTGTTCAACACAATGCCCAGAGACACCCCTGGATATTTTTCTTGACACCTGGCAAAGTGTCCTCTTCCTTCCACTTAAAACAACACATTTTCTCACTGCAGACATAGTTGAAGCAAAGGGAAGTGAAGTCTAGTTGCTTCTACTATCTTGGGCAACATGATTGGGCAGACAGGTCTTAGGAAATGAAGATGAGATCAAGAGAGAATGAGAATCCATTGGTGATGTGTTGGATGGCAGACAAGTGGGGGAGAGAAAAAGAGTTTTCCTTCTGTGAAATACATTTCTGCTGGTGTTGAAAACTGTGGGTTCAAAGGTGTTACTTAGAGGTGGGGAAAGTGCAGGAAAAGACAGTTAAAATGATCTAGGGGCTAGAGCAATTTTCCTGTGAGGAAAGGTTATAACAGCTGGGACTGTTTCACTTAGAAAAATGGAAAGTAAAGGGAGGCACAGCAGAGGAGTGCAAAATTATGTTTGGTGTGGATAAAGTGGATAGGGAGACATTTTTCTCCCTTTCACATGATACTAGAACTCAAAAGGGTCATCTCATGAAGCTGATTAGTGGGAGATTTGGGGCGATAAAAGGGATGCCTTCATGCAGAACATAAGTGATGGAATCCACCACCGGAAGAGATAGCAGCAGCCAGTCATTTGGATGGTTTTAAGTGGGTACTGGACAAATTCATGGAGCAGAAGGCTTTCAGTGGCTACTGGTCCTACTGGCTATATGCTGCTTCTGGTATCAGAGGCAGTTTGCCACTGTACAGCAGTTGCCAGGGAACATAGGTGGGAGGGTGTGGCTAGTGGGTTGCCCATGGGCAGCTGCTTGGTCCTCAACAGGGTGGCTCCTTGGTATGATACAGAAGAGCCCTTCTGGATGGCTCAGCCTCCATCTAACTTGTGTGTAACCAATTGGGTAGGTTGTCTTTTGTGACTAGCGAAGCCTCCTGTGGCTGCCATTTTGTGACAGTGCCCACAACAGTTTCCCAAATTGCCTGACCGTGCCTTGCCTCACAGTCCATGTTCTTACAGGATGGACAGTACAACGAAAGCCTGGGTAGCTGCCAGTAGAAGAGCAAAAGTAGAGTTGTTTGAATGCCATCCCATCAAGAGGAAGGGTTACAATTCTAATTTAGGGAAGAAGGCAGACAGTGCATAGAAGGCCCAGAAGACAAATGCATGGGTTTAATAGAGAGCAGAAAGCAATCCACCCCAACTAGACACTCCCTCTAGTTCTGTTTTGGGATTTTGGGATCGGAGTTTCAGAATAAGTCCTCCATTATCCATATGTTCGGGAAGTCTGGGGTGTGACATTCAAAGTGGAGCCTTCGTGCCATTTAGTGCACAGCAAAGCAATAAAATATATACCTGCAATATATAAATGGGGTGATCAAGCTGTGTGCAAGATTACGTTAGAGGACCAGAATATCAACCATGCTCCTGGAGGCCAGAATATCAGCTTCATTTTTGATGGCTGCAGCCCAAGCTTGTTCAAGGGGCAGAATAACATGTGGACAGGTTAGGTCAGCCTTTCCCAAGCTGGTGCCAACCAAATTAGTTTGTCAACTGAGGCAGAAAGTCCCACAAATAACTCTACCTCTCCCTGGCAGTAAAAACACATCAATAATGCATTTAAGAACTAGCAATGTCATGTCCTTCCGTGGTGCCCAAACCCTGAGGCAGTTCCTTTCTTTGCCCAATGTCAGGACAAACCCTGCACACTGATTCATCTCAAGGACTGTGAAGCACCAGGTGTTACAGGACCATGGACAGCTCCTAAGGAATACAGATGTTGCTCTGTGCAAACTCAGAAGACACGATGCACATTTAAGTGCAAGAGCTGGTCTGTGCTTTCCACATCATGAGAAGCAAGGAGCAGAAGATGCTTGGAGGCGGGTTTCCCATGGCGGTATCTCTAGGATGCTTTCTCAGGACCTCTCCGGGCTTCCTGCATCATCCTTCTGCTCCCCTGTCCTATGATGATGGCATATTAAATAGTTCAACTGGACATCCATTTTTACCAAAATGAGTAGATTTGCTGACTCGGGAGGGCTCTCGAAACCCATCATCATGTTTAAACCAGCTACCCTGGTCTTTGAGCAAAGTTGTCAGGATCACTGCGGTTCTGACCTTAATTCTGTCCCTGTCCTAAGGAATGTGGAGCTCAGCCTGATTATCATTATGATAATCTAACCTTTTGCCTCCCAGGGCAAGGGGTCCTCATTATTCAGCCTGCAGAACAGCATTGGCCTTGCTCGCTTGGATGGAGCCACTGGCTTTCACACAGACCAGTGGGCGGTGATTTGATAATGTAGCTTAAATCTTCCCTCACCTTTCTGTAGCTGAAGCAGACACGAGTGGTTTGCAAATGCCATAAAACACAGGTGACAGCAGCAAAATAGGAATATCTTCCTGTTTAGCTGCTAGCTTTGCCTTTTGCTCTGCTCTTGCTTTTGCTTCCTTGTCATCATTCTATGAAGCTGCCTTGCCTTTTTCACACCACTGTTTCTGATGGCTGCTTTTTCTTTTCCCCTACCCAGACCTTTCCAAAGGTGCCTGAGCATTTAGGCTCCCGGATCCTCTACTAGTGCCATCCCTTCTGTTTGATTTCAAATCCAAAGTGAAGGAGGCCTCCAGAAACCTTCAAAGTTGATGTGCTGGTACTGTTCCTGGGACATTACGGGAACCTGTGATTAACGGGTACAAACTGCATTAAGTCCTGGAGCTTTGGGGTGGGGGACTCTAGGCTTCACTATGTCTGGGAGTGGCTGGAGCCCAGTGGTGGAGGACTCACTTTGCATTTGGAAAGCCCCATATTCATTCCTGGGTATCTCTTGTTTAAAGAGGGAATCTTTAAGCAAGGGGGTGGGTAATCTAGCAGGCCGTGGGAAAGCCCTCGGCTTGCAGTCCGTGTGAGATAGAGCCAGTCAGAGCAGACGGAATCATGAAGAGGCTGAGCTGATCGAAGGCTGCTTTTAATTTTCAGATTGAATTGTCTCCGTGGGAGCCTGGGAAGAAGTAGAGGGTAGACAGGCAGCTTTGGAACACATTTCCTGGGGCTGGCTGTTGTTGGATTCAGTGAGAGGAGAGGGGAAAACAGAGTAGCGTAACAACCAAAGCAAGAGAGAAAAAGAAATTTGTAAAATGTCACTGAAAAAACAGAACTTACAAACGAGATGCCCTTGTTTATTTTTTAGACTGTCCATAAAGGCATTGAGAACTATCAACTAAAATACACAAAGCCCCCTAGTAACATTTTGTAATTAGAGCATGTTTTAAGAAATCCTTAGGGTACTGTATGATCTGAGATCAGGGAAGGTTTCACTGCTCCTTCCTACACCCATGACTAGCAGCTTACTAGGTCCTCTGTTTCAGGCAAAAGCAGCTGTGGCCATCCCAAGGGAGGGGAAGCAATATTTGGTGTAACCCTGTTCAACGGTTCAGGTGAACATGTGTGGGATTAGAGTGGGGAGGCATGGACCTTCCCATTCAGCGTGGCTCCACTTCCAACCTGCCTGCCAAATGGGCTTAAGTTTGGAGAAGTGGGCCCAGCACGTGCCGGGGGGAGACAGTGGAGGTGGGGCTTGATGGCTTCTCTCCCCATTTGAAGTCCACCTGCCTTCCCGTCGGCACACCAGAAGAGCTGAGGAGGGAAGAGGATTCTCCTTCTGCATGGAGAGGGTTTGCCATGGCAGCCCCTCTTGTCCTCGGCTGCCGTCGCGCTCTTCTCCTGGCTTCTCGACTCCCTCGCTTACGGAGGGATTGTTTGCTCCGGGCATCCCTGCTGCAACGTTCGCTGCCTTCCATTTTCTCCCAGCCTCTTTGATCTCATCTGTGTGGTTGTGCATGCCAATGGCATCCTCGTTCGGAGTTGCCATGTCCCTGTGGCTTTTATAAGTTAAATGCCATTTTAAGTGCTGTGTTTGATGGGGAAAAATGATGCAAAATGGAACTATTATGCCTTGTGGGTCTCCCCCACCTTTCATTCCTCAGGTTCCCCCCTCTATGTATTCAGAACCACATTTGCTAGCTGTGGTAGGTCATATAAAATAGTACAAAGTGAATACTAATGCCAGCTTCCCTTGTCTGGCTGAAACAAAGCAACTTAAGCTGTAATACTATGGAAGTTTAAACAGAAAAGGGCCTACATTTCCCAACATGCCCCATCCAGCATAGCTAGCTTGGGCATGCTGGGAAACCAAGCCCCCCCCCCCTTTTTTTTGGTTACGTGAATTAGAGACATTTGTAAGACATTCCATTGTGATTGGATTTCTGTGAATCCAGCCTGTAGATTCCACAGCAGAACAATGTTTATTCCAGTTGTTTGTTCCAGTTGTGCAGATTCCTTGGACTTGTGGCTGATTGAGGGTTTTTAGCTTTTGGGTTTTTAAAAAGATGTAGGGGGATTTACCTAAATTTGCATTCATGTGAATATGCTGGATCATAATTGTGCATTAGTGTTACCGTACACCCTTTCTGTCCCACATTCCTCAGCCCCTGCCCTGATGCCTTCCGTGAGCTGAGAACAGAACGGGGAATGCCTGAGAGTGTGTGAAAGAGATGCAAGCGAGTTAGCCAGAGTTGTGCATCTTGGCTTCCAGCATCAGCCAATAACAGGAGGGTTTTCTGGCACTTAGGTGCTCTTCATGGACTTTCAACACACACCTCCTTGGCCACTGGGGGAACAAAAGCATAGGCTTGTGGTCTGACGCAGCCTGGATCTTTGCATGATCTTACAGTCTGACCCTGTCTGTGTTCACCGAGAAGAAAGTTCTGCTCAGTGCAGCGGGGTTTGCCGTACACACACTTGGCCGTATGCATGCATGATTGCAGCCCTAGGTAATCAATGGACTAGGACTTGGGCCACTGCAAACGAAAGGAACCAAGGGACCCTCACACCACCACCACTTCCTTGCAGGGAGCGTAACTGAGCTGCAGAACTCACTAAATGAAGGGACAGAGGGTGGTTTTATGAAAGAGCTGGCCATGTCTGTGGATGCAGATAAGCTCTTGAGGCTGCATGTTGGTGGTCATTTTAGCCAAAGTCAACAGTGAGCACTGCCAGACCCAAAAGTAGGTGTCCTATAGCCTTTCTCTTTCTGCAGTCTCTTTCCACCCAGCTGGCTGCCATGGAAGGGATGGCTCACCCATCCCAGAGTTCAGAACTCATCCTTTGCAGAGGGAGTTCGATATTAAGGCAGCAGGGGCTGCATGGAATTCGTCAGAGTTGCATGTTGCCCACCTTTGACTCAGATGGCGATGCATAGGCCGACTTCCCCCTCAGCATCTGCCTTTGCCGTTTCAAGATTTGCTGGGAGCTCCACTGCTAACTACTCCAGATGCAGGGTGCCTGCTCACTCATTCCTCA
Source organism: Varanus komodoensis (assembly GCF_004798865.1). Classification (NCBI taxonomy): domain Eukaryota; kingdom Metazoa; phylum Chordata; class Lepidosauria; order Squamata; family Varanidae; genus Varanus; species Varanus komodoensis. The sequence goes on from NW_025335856.1 coordinate 4,270,392, forward strand.
GATCAAGGCATGGGGGCATCGTATAGCCAGAGAATCGTGTGATGCCCCATCACCCACCTGCTTCCCACCCCAAGATGTCACATTCCAGCTTTTGCAAAAGCTGCAGTTACCAAGAAGAAGAAAGATCCTCTTCTTCATTCCACAGCCATCATTTTTGCCGCCTGGCTTTGTAAATCAGTGACAGAATTCTGGGACAGACCCATTTTCCCAGCTCATGCATAAGCAGTTCTTTATCAAGGCATTAGCCCTGCAGATGTTTCAACAGACCTCGATCAAAAGCTAGAGGTTATCTCCACCCAGATGGAACAGCCATTGCCCCTACACAGCAGGCTGAAGCCTGCAGCAAAAGCTCCTCCTGAGCACGCTCCCTTCTGTATGTTCCCAGAGAAACAAAGTGGCCATTTTCTCAACCCTCCCCCTCCTTTTTTAGCCAGAATGTGAAGAAGACACAGGATATGAATGGCAATAATTTACTGGGCTCCCTGGGAAATGTGTATTTCAGCCTGATTGTTGCATGTACTCCTTAATTGTGGCAATATATAAAAAAGAAAAGAAATAGCCCATCTTCTAAATGTGGGCAGCAGTTGCTGATTGTTATTTAATTAGTCAATTCTGCTGGTCCAGGGGTGAGTTCAGATATGCAATCACAGTGCCTATTTTAGGGAGATTGCCAAATTAATTAGGAGGACAATAGGCTCTCTCACTCTTGCCACCTTCAGAGCTTGCAGCAATAACTTTGAAACAGAGGAATAGGAGGTAGTCATCATGGGATTCTGCTCTTCCCACCGTCCATGTATTCTGCTTCCTAGCCTAAGCCTCCTTCCCCTGTAGAACATTGAAAATTTTATTTTGTTATTTCTTGGTTTGCTTTTAATGGAAATGCCTGGCCCAGTTAGATAGAACATTAGAGGAATGCAGTGGGGAGAGAGAGGCAGAGAAAGAAATAGCACTGTATTTTTTCACATTTATGATTAAATTTCCTTAGAACTGGAAAGCAAACTATAACAGCAGTAATAATGATAGCAAGGAATGATGAAATGAGAGAAGTTTTACAAGTGGGCAGGGAGAATTCTGCTCTTGCTGGGATCTCAAATGCCTTTGATAGTGACCTTGAAGTAAGGAATTTGCATTCCATCTTTTGGCTTGAGCAGGGAGGGATAGCTTAAAAGGCCACCTTGCATTTGTTTCCGGCACTCCAACTACTCTGAGCTCTTAATGAGATGATGCAAAACACACCTGGAGTTGTCAAAGCCCAAGAGTCTGTCACAGCCAGTGAGAGCAGGCAAGCCCTCCTTGGTTCTTTAGAGGCAAGTTAAGCTTCACAGGCGGGCTTTTCAGGAGCTCTCCAAGGTGCTGTAGATGCTGAACGGAAGAACAATTCAGACCAATGGCCCTTCCAGTCTAGCATTCTATTTTCCACCTGTTGGCCAACAGATGGTTCAGTACACCCATGATGAAAGCACGGAAGTGATAACACTTTCCTCTTTTTCCTGGCTTGTGTCTGGTGTTTTGAGTGTTGGAAGCCCAAGGGGAGCTGGGAGGCAGGGACCACCTGCCATAGAATGAATCCTGCAGTCACAGTCAAAAGAACCAACCAGGAGGAAGGACTGAGGAGAGATTCAAGAACTAGGGTCACCCAAGCAAAATTGAGCCCCTTCGGAAAATTCCCATTATTTTCCAAATGGAAGCAAGCATCACTCCAAAGTGACAAGAAATGAAACTGAAGCCCACCTAGGACTGTGATCTGGATCTAGGCTTCAGAAAGACAGACAAAAATACTTCCTTTCACCTTAGTCTGAACACTGCTGGGGAATGGGAAGCAATGGATTTGATTGGTGGACAGGTCCACCAGCTCATCACGGGGCCCATTTTTCTATGAGCACTCAAACCACTTTGCTTTGTGGGAGGGCCAAGGTTGGGACCTTGAAGGGGCTGTTCTTCCAGGGCTACCAGGCTTCACTTTGAAGGAGGTCTTAGGCTGGTTTTCAGTCATCACAAACCCCTAGCCCTGGATTTATTCTTCCAAACCTTAGCAGGTTTCTTGCCTGGGGATCCCTCTCTGCTGTTTGCCATTTTCATACAAGAGAGGAAAGGAGAAGCAAATCATGCACCTTACAGCAATGAATCTGAGGACTCTGCCTTCCACACAAATTGCTCCCTTTTCTGAAATGTTGCAGCTTTCTTATGACTCGCAACCATTTTCAGATAAAAGGCTCACAAGGAACATGGAGGGATCCATGTCCTTTTTCTGGAAGGGTGAACTTTCTCAAATTGTAGGTGCTGCTTTTGTGCCAATACGTTTGAAGTTATTCATCTGAGATAGGGTAGACTTGAAAGGCTGGCTGTTCTTGCCAATTCACCCTCTTCTGCCAAGAAATAAACATCTTTTCAGCCATTCCCTTTTAAAAAAACGAACCAAAAAGTAAAGGTGTGTTGCTCTAAACATGACATGAATAGTTCTACCTGCAGGTTCCATCTATTTCTGACAAACGGGGAGAAGTTAGATTTATTTTTAAAATTTTGCATATTAATGGGATTCACAAACCCTCTTGTTTCTGAATGTTATCTTAGGTTTGGTAGCCTCAGAATTGGTCTGAATTGAACTGGGCAATTTTCTGAAGCCTACAATTGTTGTCCAAGTCAAATGTTGTGATTGATGCTCACATCTAACAAGAATCCATGAGACCAGGAAGGCCTTGTAGCTTGGGCTATGGTTCTCTTATTTATGTCTTTAAAACTTTTATATACCATCACTACCGAGATCTTGGGATGGTCTTACAAGAAAACAAAGTGAAGCACAGTATGCAAATAGATTTTCTATGCAATAAAACCCCACATTAAATGAAGAAACCCCTTTTATGGTCTTTTCTGTCCAGTAGAATGCAGTGACCAACCTGGGTGCATGGAGGAATGACAGCCTGAGTATAGAGATGCCTCAACAGGACACAGTTCCCTGCCTGGCGCAGTCCTACAGATCCAAATGTCCTGGCTTAATACCCCATAGCCTCTGACAGTGGCAATCCCCTCTAAACCCCCAGATCCCACATGGCCGCCATACCTAAGTTTCATTGATGAGCACAGACCTGGTTTGCAAGTAATGGCAAGCCACCCTGGGCAAAAGACCCCATGGGGCCAGCTAGTCATTTTGCATTTTGAAAATTCAGGTATGGTGGGAGCACAACACAGCTTGTTGCTGCATGAGGGGTGGTGAGAGAAGGTTGTTGGGATGGTGAACAAGCCACTCAGAACCCACAAACTCTTTAAGGGCTTTTAAACCACCCCAACAATCCACCGGGCTGGGTTCATACAGAACATCAAGCTGAGGTGTTCCCTCACTGTGGCTTGGGTTGTCCAAATGGCAGCCAGCAGCAGGATGAGATGACTCATGGGGAAGTCCCCCCTCAGTGGCTCCCCATTCTGTGAGCGATGGCCCGTAGTCGACATAGATTTGGCTACTCTCCTTCCAGAAGTGTCTCAGCGGGTGTCCACCATCACAGCTTGGAGCAGAAGATTTCATAAATGCTTGTGCACTTGGATTTGGATCCCCTGCCAGCTGCTATTTCTTGCTCTGATGATCCTGTCAGTCGCTATACCTGAAGATTCTTCCTCCTTAAGATTGGCCCTAGTCCTTTGCACACCTTCTCCTAGAATGGGGGTCCCAGCCCAAGAGTGGTGTAAAATATTACCAGATATAACAAGCAATGCATTAAAACAAAGAAACAAGATGTTGTGTGGGGGAGTTGTGCATGGAAATGGAGCAGTCCATTATGTTATATGTGATTTATAACATATATAGCCTAAAACGCAGGAGTCACTGGAAGCAGAAGCTCAGCATTCGTACCAGAACTTGGCAATCAAACTCCGTAGGTGCCACTCCATGATGTTGCAGGACTGCTGATCTGCGGTGATCGATAACATGATGTTTGGATACAGCATAATAGCAAGGTTGCGCCCTCAATAGTGTATTGATCTTGTGTAAATGAATATCCTTCATGTCAGAGAGGGTGTCGGGGGACAAAAACATGAGGATGGTGACTGAGAAGCAGGCGTTCAGAGTTCTCTAGGAAAAAATGCTGGCGTTATTCTTCTGACTTTTTTTTCCTCTGTTGAAAATGTATTCCATTTTAACTGCCTTTGGGGGTGGTTTATTGTGATGTGGCTTTTATAGAAGCTGGCTGTGAATTTGCCGGGATAATGCAGTACAGCAACGGCAAGGAATGCAAAACAGATCTGCTCAGTAGTCATTAGGGGGATATCAAAACCTAATGTGCTAATCTTTCCTACAACATCTTCTCTCCCTTTCCCGCCCCAATTTCTAAATTGGTGACTCTGTGCAAATCAAACTCCCTTCAGGTTTCTAGTTTGGGTTTTGTTTTGTATTTAAAGTATGGATCCGGGATAGAGGGGCTTGATTCCCTATTGAAATGTGTCTGGTTTCTCAGGAAAGAGCATGTGCTTGGAAACTCAGTCTGATGTATTGGTTACGGACCTGGACTTTCATACGCAGAGGGGACCTCAGGTAGTCAGGGAGCTTGTTGGGTCACTGTGTCTTAGCCCAACCACACTTCCTGTTGTGGCACCCCTCCTACAAAAAGGCTTCTCAACGTTGTGGAATCAGATTCTGACTAAGAGAAAGAGGTGAGAGCAGAATCCACTCCTGAACTGCCAAGGCTGATGGGCTTTCCTATCCTAAGAATCCTCTGGCTTAGGAATCATTGAATGGCTTTTGAAACACTTGATGCCGCCCAATGGACTGGCAGCTTCTGGGACACGGTTTTGCAGAACTTTCTGAGGTGTCATTGCAATTTGTGCCAAGTTTGCACTCTTCTGCTTTAGGAACTCAGTCACTCTTCCACCTGCAGCTAGAAATAATTTAGAGGTCTTGTAAAAACAATAGCAGCTGGGCATGACATCTCCGTTGGCTTTGTTTCACTTTGTCTTTCTGGCAATTGCGTGTTGCTTCTGGAATGCCGAAGTTATTCTGTTGCAACATCCCTATCTGATCCATCCCATTGGCTTTCAAGCAATATGCTCGTCTTCTGCCTACTTGTCCTCCTTAAGTGACAGCCCTGGTGATAATTTCCTGCACAGCAGCCACTTCCATTCCCTTCAGAGACTTGCAGCACCTTAAAAGCTGACAAATGTGTAATGGAAGGAAGCCTTTATAGACTTCAACCCACCATTGGATGCATCAAGTGATCCTTAAAGGCAGGCATATCTATCCATGGTTGTGAATGGGCAAATCCTGAGTTGAGTTTGTTCATTCTAGGTGCAGAATGTTGAATGAAGCAGTGGTGTTGAAATTCTTTTGTCCCATTGACTGAACTGAATTCTAAAGAAGCCCTTGGGGAATTTAATTCCAATAGTGGTTGTGGCCAAAGACTTAGAGGGCAGGGACAAAACAGACCCCTAATACCAGTAAATCAACTGCTCTTTAGAAGGCCAGATCCTGAAGATGAAACTCAAATACTTTGGCCACCTAATGAGAAGGAAGGGCTCCCTGGAGAAGAGCCTAATGTTGGGAACAATAGATGGCAAAAGAAGGAGGGGGCGGCAGAGGATGAGGTGGCTAGATGGAGTCATGGAAGCAGTCGGCGTGAGCTTAAGTGGACTCCAGGGGATGGTGGAAGACAGGAAGGCCTGGAGGAATGTCGTCCATGGGGTCACGATGGGTCGGATACGACTTCATGACAAACCACAAAAACAAACCAGCAAATTTTCACTTGTGGTCCTTTTTTCTAGTAAGCAAGCTTTGGGGGAGAGGTTACAACCTTTTCGAAGTGTGTGTGGGGTAGAAATACACACAAGTTGGGAAACCACCAGAAGACTGGCTCTAGAGTAGGGTGGAGGGGGAGGAGAGGAATGGCCATATAAAGAACACTGGGTTTTGTCCCCAGGCGGGCCTTTGACATATAGGTCTAAGGTTCTGCATCCATGAACCAGATCACGCTTCGGTCAAGGTACTTGCCTCGGACGGGAGGGCCTCCCCATTGTGTTGGAAACGCTTCCCCTGCCCATCCTGCCCCACTCACTTTACCCATAATGAAATAAATACAAGACTGTCCAGATAAATGTGTCATTCCCGTCATCTCTGGACTATATAATAACCAAACTTGAATGTTTGTTATTAAAAAACTTTTGATAGGGTTCTTTTAAACTTGAAGTCCAGGCAGGCAGTTATACGATCATCTCTACATTGGCTTGCAGGAATATGGACTCGGCAGGGACTTTAGCTTTGATCTGTTAAGCAAGGTTTTGTGAGACCTTTGAGCTGAACAAAGAGGCATCACCTTTGGGAGACTTCAGCATGGAGATGGCCATGGTGAGGGAGTAGAAGGTGGGGGTATTGGAGGTTGGGACTGCTCCACAGTGGAGGAAATTAGATGAGCTGCCATGGGTAGCTAAGCGGAGCAAAGAAACAACAGGATGTTGCTTTTTTAGCTCAAGACAGAGCCTGTGGCTCACAAACTGATCAGCCACTATGCAGATTTAACACAAGTCCCCCCACCTCCGTGTCCTGCCTGTCACTCACTTGATGGATTGATAAGATGCAAATTCTCCCTGAACGGAATTGGATTTAAACTGCAGACTGATGAGTAGAAAAGGGAGAATTGATGGAACAGAGATGGGGCCTTCTACCCTTTTGTTTATTACTCCTTGAGTCTGGACCACAGCAACCCTTCCATTCTCTCCCCCAGCCATGATTTACTGCAAAGAGAATAGGTTTAGAAACCAAGTTTGGCATAGTATTTTGCAGTCACGGGTTGGTGTTTTCTGTTACCAGTTGTCATTTTTCATGGACAATGGTCTGATTGTAAGGAAGGTGAGTGGGGGAGAGATGGATCCTTATCCCACTCAGGAATAAAGAGGAAGAGGGGAAAGATATTGAAGAGATGGTGGAGAGTAAATAAAAAGCAATTTAAGAGTGATGTGCCAGGCACAGTATTTATTTGTTTGTTTACAATAATCTTATATCCTGCCTTTCTACAGAAACTGTTCTGAAGATAATTCACTTTTTTCAAAGTACAAACAGTAAGTTATGAAAATACAGTGCTGGAATCTTAAAGTGGGATGGCACTTTGGAAGTCTTCTAATCCAACCCCTTTCCCAGTGCAGAATCTATAGTGTGGGAAGCAGCTATAGCATGGATTCAAATGAATGAAATGAATTCAGATTTCTGCAAGTCTGATGCCAGGGTTCCTGGCTTTTCCTACATCAGTGGATTCCACATATTTGTGGGCAATGTTTAAACATCAATTTCCATATTTTTATGCAGGTTTAGTTTTAGAAAAATACAAAAACCTGCCAATCAGATATGTGCATTTTCCCCAGAGGTCAAAGTGTAAAAAAACATATTTGAGGGTGATTTGCATTCATTTGGGGAATGTGAGTAGTTGCTTGTGAACAGATTTGCACAATATTTAACTCTATCCATTAGAGTAGGAAGGACCAAAAAGTGCCTGGAAATTCATGAAATGGAACAGATTTTGCGATGTCTGTATGTCTCTAATTGAAGGCCATCATGCCTCCCTTTAATGTTGTCCTCTTCAGGATAAAGCTGTCCCTCTCTTTTAGCTGTTCCTGATTGGACTTGGTCCGGCAGTTAAAATGCTAACGAAGTGGAGTATTTTACAGTGAATAAAGACAGATTTGCTATCCTCATTGGATGGAGGAGAAGCAAATTTGAAAACTGAAAGGCAAACGTTCCGTGGGAGTATGAAATCATAGCAGATCTCGGAGAAATCCTCCTGGGGACCTTGGAGTATGACTTTGGGGCAGTGGAATGCAATGGCCCAGATTGCGCTCTCCAACTCTGGTTCTTCCTTATCTATTCCTCTTCCCCATTTCTGTCCAATTTTCCTTGAGTGACTATTTCACAGCCCTAGAACCTCTGTTGGCCACTGATAAGTGAAATGAGAAGCTTTCCTTATCTCCATCATCCCAGGGCTTTGATGGTTTGGCCTCAGGAGTGGATGAAAGACAGATTCGTGGTCCACATCAGACTGTTAATGGTAGCAAATCTTTAGGATGGAGATGTGTTCACTTTCATATAAGTTCACTGAGGTTGAAAGAAATCCATTGGCTTGCAGGCATTTTAAGGTTTTTACGTTTGGAAATCCTAAACCAGCCTTCTTCAGCCTGGCAGCAGTGAGAACTGAAGAATTAGATTTCTTAAGGGGTCTATTCTCAACCAACTCTCAACCAATTTCAGTTATCTGGATGTTTGTTGTCCTGTTTTGTATCATGCCTAGTGATTTCAGTTGCTTTATGAATGCCCTTAAAGCAGTTTTTTCCACTGTGGCACTCTTGAGAAGCTTTGGACTGCAACGCTTGGCATTCCTGACTCTTGGCTGTACTGGCTGGGAATTGTAGTCCAACAATATCTGAGGACTTGGTTTTGGGAAAACAAACAGCCTGGGACACACACACACACACACACACACACACACACACACACACATATCCCCTAACCATATTCTCCAACTCAAGCCTGCTTGCAAGCCAAGGTAGTTCTTCAGCAGGGATTCCTCAAGGGAAGGCCTATTCTGTGGCAGTACTGGCTCTTGTCGGGTTGTCCCAGGTGAAATTCCCCCAGGACTGTGGTCCTTGTTACCCAGGCACTCGGACAGACTGCAATCCAGAGCAGTCTAAGTTGCTAAGATCAGGGGCACCAGATGAGTTTCCAGGCCCAAAGTTGCAGGACTCCTGGCCCTCTCCTTACTGGGCCACCTTCATGCCAGAGTGAGGTCTGGATCTTGGATGGGTCAGAATTGTGGAGCAGCAATACTGGAGTGAACATCAGGGGTTTGCAGCATGGCGGGGGACATGTGGGCCTCCGGACCTTGCTGAACTGCAGCTGCCACCAGCCTCGCCCAGCAGTGAGGGATGGTGGGCTCAGGTGTCCAGCAATAGATGGAAGTCCACCCGTTCTCTAACCTTCCTTGATAGTATGGATTGTTGCTAGGAGACAGAAGCCCTGCTGAGATCTGCAACATGCCCCTTCTTAGAACAGCAGGAAGTTGGTCAGAAGGGCTTCTGTGCTCCTTGGAGGAATCTGTCCCTGGGAGTCCATGCCTGAGAAGTGGATGCATGTGTGGAATTTGGTGCCAGCAGGGATCCACAGGGAAGACTGCGAGTGTATCCTCCTCCTCCTGGGAGCTGGCACCGGTAGCTCTATGTTCCTGAAATCGGTTGCCTGCTTCCCCTCTGTGCCGCTGTTCTGGCCCATTTGATTTTCCCTTTACAAGGCTATGCACTGTTTTATGGGTTCTTGTTGAAATAAATGGAAAACTGAGAGATCATAATGAACTGTGCAGCGGCAGCAATGTCTTTTCTCATTCTCCTGCCAGGTCCTGAGGAGCACTTTTATTTCACAACAACCCTGCGGTGTAGCTTAGCCACAAAGGGACAGATTCACCTAAGATCACGTGCTGAATTTCATGGCAAGATGGACATTTAAAAGCCTGCTTTTCTGCATGTGTGCCCAGTCCTGTTTCCCCTTCTCCAGCCTTGTATTGCTTCCTACCTGGGGGCTTGAAGGCATCTGGCTGGGGAAGCACAAGGATGCTGATGGGGATGAAGCAGCCAACCAAAGCCTGGAGGTGCTTGTGCTGGAAAGTTTGTAGCCCTGGGTGGATGAACCAGGGGCACTTACTCTGCATCGCTTGAGATGCATCCTTCACCAGGAAGTGTGGGAATAAAGAATCTTCTGGGGTGAGGGAGATGAAGAGGGAGACAGGAAGAAAAGTGCAGTGGCAAGAAGAAAAGGAGGGACACCCTGGAGACCTGGTCGGGAGCCACTGAGCAAACTACACAAAGGGACTGGGAAACCGGCAGTCAATTTATAGTCTTCAGGAGGGCAGGAAAGACAGGAAGAGAGAAAGGCGCTTCCTTTCTCTGTAGAGTTAAAAGAAGGTAACTTCCAATAAATTAGTCATTGAAATGGTTCCTCTGTGTCCTTAACTTCACACAGTTGTCGGGCTGCTGAAACAGCAAGTTGGACAAAACCTTTCCTGTATCCAAGAGAATGATTTGTACTTGTCTGCTCTGTCAGTTGTAGAGGAATGACCCTCATCTTGGGTTGTATCCAGTTCTGCATTGCCAAATCCCGCTTGCCTTTATTTTGCAGAGGAAAGTAAGGTCCTAGTCCTCAGGGACTATGACATTTGTTAGCATACTGATACTAGCCTGCTTCCTTTAAACCAACTGTAAGTTTCTAGCCCTCATGCACCCTCGCTTTGTGTAGGTAGGCTCCCTTTGAACCTGCTTGTCTTCTACAGTCAAATCTGAGGCTCTCTTGTGAGGGTCGCCTCCAAGGAAGTTTGGAGGATGGTGCAAGGACATGTAAGAGCAGAGCCAGGAAGCCAGGAAAATATGGATGCGCCCAAGGCCAAAAGGAAGTGGGTGCTGAACAGGAAAGTGGGGAAGCAGGGGTGTGAAGCTGTACAGCGGAGAAGCCATTTTTCTCTTTGCAAGATCAAAGGAGGCTATGCCGAAGACATGGCTGAAGGGCACTCTGGAAAATTATTCAGCTCTTCCGAAGAGCAGAGGAAAGATAGAAAATATCTCCGAGAGGTGCTATCCTGAACAGCTTATCACAGATGGCAGCAAGTTCAAGGGCATTAGACAACAAGCATTCTTGACTGGGGAAGGCCCTCCTTCCTGTGGATTCCCTGGTCAATCGTATGCCGACATTGCTGTCCTTCTGGCACCGGATTAAGACTTTCCCTCCTCCCAGGCTTTGATAGCCTATGAACTGAAGGCCGGGGGAGGCGTTACCTTTAGCACGTCCTGGTTAGTTAGACCATCAGTTGTCTTAAACATGCTTTTAAGTTTTAAATGCTTGAATCTCTATTTGTTTTTGCCTTATTTAAAATTGCCAAGTCTTAACCGTTTTATGTTCTATTCTACCATGCTTTGATTTTGCGAGATCACTTTGGCCATTGGACAGTTGAATGAATGAATGAATTTGGGGAGGACTGTTAGTATTTTACATTGGTTGGCCTTGGTCTGTTTAAAGGATTTGACAGTCCCTTTAATAGACGAGAGGTTCACTTCATTGCCTCCGGTTGCTCACTTTCTTGTTGGCATCAGGACTTCGTACCTGCACTGGTACCCAGCCTGCCCTCTGTTTCCACAGCTGTCTCACCATCATTTGTTCCAGCGCTACTTCCTTTATTCGCAGTGTTGCTGCTCAGAGTAACAGCATCCTCTGCATTCAGGATGTACCTGAGAGAAAGCTGTTGGCACACTAAGATAGTTAAAGCACTAACTATTAACTAACACTAAGATAGTTAAAGCATTAAAGATGCTGAGACTTGAAGGACTTTTTTCCTTGTCTAAACGTGCTTAGGATTGTCCCCTAAAACTACCTGCTTTAAAGGGATAAATGGAAGAGGTGCAGATTTGCTCCTTTTTAAAATTCAGGAAACATGGTGGCCAACTGAAAGCAAAGGAGATGAAACCAAAGGCAGAGGCAACAAGGCATATGGTTATTTTCAGCTTTTTATTTATTTTATTATCGTTTTTAATTTTAGCTCATTTTACTTCATCTTATTTCAGCTTGATTATTGACTTTGGGGGAAAGTTTCCCTCTTCTAGGATTTTTTTTTTTTTTTTTTTTTGAGGTGGGGTGGGGACCAAAGCTTAGAAAACTACCAAAGCTTTGAAGAAAGAGGAAGAGGGCCACAGAATGGAGATGAGTGTGGCCATATGTGGACCTCAGGTAGAATAGGTTGGTGGGCCTCATTAGCACACTGGCCTGAGCTGCCTCCTCCCTGGACAATACTGGATTATTTATTTGGCATTAATTTTATATTTATATCCTGCCTTTTTTCTTGAAAGGACCCCAAAGCAGCCTACATAACTCTCCTCATCTCTGTTCTCCCCTCACAACAATCCTGCAAGGTAGATGAACTCAAAGTCAGCAACTGGCCCCAAGTCACCCAGTGATTTTAATGGCCATGTGGGAACCTGAATATTCCACCCTCTGACTGCTGCACCACATGGGACTCATGGGTTAGTTGGACCTGCGGTATGACACTGAATAATGTTGTAAACCCTTGTGTGGGACAAGATGGGCTTTTGGTCAGAGCTAGTGAAGCAACTGTTACATGGCACAAGAAGTGGCGATCCTGGAACTTGTACAACTTAGATGGGACATGTTAAGGACATCAGCTTGTAAGACCAGCAAGTAGACACCTGGCCAGACAGTTCATCCATTGTCTGCATCAGGCAAGTTGTCTGAATTGACAGCGATACAGATAGCTTGGTGGTTGTTTTTCACTCAGTCTGAAATTGCTTCGTAATAACAGGAGGGGTTGGAGAGGAATTTATATTGATTAAACAATTGAGGCCGTTTATCTTTACAAAACCCCAAAACATCAACATGTCTCTTTGCTTGCTATGTTGGCATTCTAGTCTTTCATTCATTAGAAGCAATAGTCCTTGTAATCAAGCTGCTGTTTATGATGTCCTGATATACCATATTGGATTTTGATGATGGGGAAAGAACTCAAGTGCAGACAGAAAAAGCACATGTAAATATCAAAAACAACCCAAGGCTGGAATGGAGATGGTGAGACAAACAGGTGCTTGTGCAACACAGAGACAAAACAATCCATTTCTGAGATGGGAACCATTTCTGTGGTTCGCTGCCTAGATAACTGTCCTCTTAGCAAACTGGCTGATTTTTACAGCCCTCATTTTAGATGTCATTAAAAAGTTGAGGAGGAATTCTCTTCTTTCTGCGGTCCCTAAGCAGAATCAGCAACACACTCGATTTGGAAAGTTTCCACCTGCTGCTCCTCTAGCTGTTTCTTTCTGCAGCTAGAAGGTCGCCTGTTAGAGTTCAGTGTGAGAACGCACAGCCTTATGTAGCGAGATCCTTCCAAGTGCCAAGCAGAGCGGACAAACAAGAGCGTTTGCCTTCCAAGGCTCTTGGGAAGCTTTGAAAGGCAAAAGATCATGCAAGAAGATCATGAAAAAAGATAGACCTTTCAGCTTGATCTTAGGCAGGCGTGCACGATTGTTTTTGCCCTGAGGGTCCACAGCAGGGGTGCGGAGGGGGGGAGCAGAGGCTGCATATCCATGCATGTGCAAGCTTGCACACTTACCCCTCCCCCACACTCCACCTTCCTGCTCGCTGGGATCTAGGGCTGGAATATATGATTGCAAAAGTTTTAAGGACACAGCAAAGTTCCCCATCCGGTCCACTGGAAAACAGAGGAGTGTTTTGCAAAGGAAAAGAGTCCGATTTGGCAGAGATTGGAACAGCATGAGGTTGACTGTGGAAGGGGGCAGGAAAGGTCCAGCAGCTTTCCCATCTGAGGAAGTCCTGGACAGCAGGGCCATGATGGGATGGGTTTCAAGAACATGCACAGGGATCCCCAGAATAAGATTTTCTGATGAGCTTTATGTTGGGTGTCGTTGCACCTGGTTCAGAAATGGGGCAGCTAGTGAAGACAGCAGCTCAGTGCAGTATCGCCTTATACACACACCGGTGTTCAAAGAATGCACTGACTTCCTATTACTTAATGAGCCATATTTGAGGTTTTGTTGCTGAAATTCAAAGCCCCAGACAATTCAGAGTGAGAATACTGGCCCCTCATCTTTTACATATATCAAATAAATCCCTGAGAATCTTCAGCAGCAATCTTGCTCGTTCCAAGAGCTTGCTGCCAAGCCCACATACAGAAGACGGTCTTCTCAGGAGGTACCCACCCTCTGCAATGCTCATGCGTATGTAGTTTGAGAGGAGGAACGTGTGATGAACTTTGGACACCTCTCAAAGATGCAAAAGTTCCTCGGCTTTTCCCTGGTGCATCGTTGCACCAGTGTGTTGAGTTGTTTCTTTTAAATTTCTTAATGGAGGGGGGAGGCCGTGAGAATTCTTGGCTGGCTATAAGAGTGGCACAGAAAGGAAAACTCGTAGCCTTACATCAAACGATCTGGCAAAATGAAGGAGGCAGCGAGCACCACATAATTAGCCAGCCGATTCTTTGGTTGTGCAGGCTTTTAATCAGAGAGTATTGGCAGGGCTTTGTGAGCTTCCCTGGACTGCACACGTCAGTCAGTGCCGGCTCCAGGCCTGTGTTCACTTGTAGCAGTTGGAGAAGCACGTCGCTCCTGAACTCGCAGGAAGCCTTTGGAATGCATCCTGCTTGCAAGTCGCTCTGGTTGTGGGATGGGAGAACTGGCCTGAGAGGTCTCGGCTGTTAATAGGAACTGGTGCTGAGCAAAACCTGCAAGGTGCTGAGCGTGCTGGGGAAAGTAAATGGGCAGACGACCTCCTTCCTTAAAAAGAAAAATGAAATAATGCAGCCATATTGATTGGACCTTGGGGATCATCCCCACTTCCCATCTTGGAGGCTTCAGACGATCCAGGGCAAGCCAAGGAGGATCACGGGGTGACTTTCACCTCCCTGCCCTCCTACTTCCATCTTTGCCAGATGGAAGTTTTGCGAACTACCCTTTGCTTTTCAGAGAACAAAGGAAAGAGACCAGCGAGTATCCAGTCGCCTTCCCTCCGTCTCCACTGAAGTGCCCCCATTTACCCTCTGCTGTAATCAAGCAGTTCTCTCTGGCATGACTGCTGGGGGTGGAATAGGATGTCATGGACCAATACGTTGCTGAAGGCTGCCTTAAGCTGACAATGATATGCCAAAATTGGGGTTTCCCAGTGTTTGATTTGCCTTGTTCATTGGGGGAATCATGCCCCCACTCCCATGAAATGCATTCCCAAAAGAGTGGAGAGGATGATATGCATAGCATTCTCATTTGGTAATGTGTATGGAGAGATAACAATTAGAATTTAAATAGAAATATAGTACCTATACCTTATGTGGAGGCCTTTGAACAGCTGACCTCCGTGCCCACCTGTTGAGTTCACTGTCCAGGTGTGAATTGTGGATGGGCAACAGGTGCCCTGGTTATCTTCAAGCTGGGCAAGGGCTGGACAGCCCTTCAAACAGAGGATGCTTTTAAGTAGGGCATGAGCAGCCATTAAAATGAGTGACTGTCCTCCAAAAAAGAGGACACCCACTAATCCTATTTATTATTATCATTCCTATGGTTCTTCTCCGGTCTGCCCTACGGTTCTGCCCTCCTCTTTGCTAACCTTAGATCTCTCTCTCTCTGGGGAAGATTTTTACACAACCCCTTTAGTGCAAATTCTCTGTCTCTCTTTTAGAAACTGACATTCATGTAGGAAGCAGAGAATGAAAGTCTGGGACAGGAAGAAAGGAACGGTCCTCTGTGCTCATTCCTGTTTTGCCTTCTCTTCTCTTCTCTTCTCTTCTCTTCTCTTCTCTTCTCTTCTCTTCGTGAAGATAACTAAGAAAAAGCCCCCACCCTGTGTTTTGGATTTGGAAAGCTTTTTCATCTGAATGTTTTAAAATGACCCCTGCAGCATCTTTTGCAAACAACAAAGCAGTCAAATACTTCAGGCAAGATGAAAACTGGCCACCTGTCTCGCTTGCTTGGCAGCTCAGCTTGGAGGGAGAGTCTCAGAGACTTTGCTTTTGATCTGGCAGGTGGATAGATTCTTCCTTGGGGGTTACATTTTTTAAATAGGTGTGATAGGATTGTATTAGACTAGAAAGGGGGTTTGTTTTGTTTTGTTTTGGCCTTTGCATCGTTGCATCCAAACCACCCCAGGAAATAAATAGTTGATGGCTGCTTGGCTGACGATCACCTTCCTCCTCAAAAGCACTCCTGTCAGACCATCTGATCATATTTGTATGTGTGTGTGCGTGTGCGTGTGCGTGTGCCATGGGGAGGAAACCTCTCTTTAAATGAGATGATAATGTTAGCATGAAATCTGGGTCCAAGGTCCCCCATTCAGCCTGATGGGGTTCCCCACAAGGTCCCATCCCTCCCCCTGGTGCAACACCCCTTTCCCTGACTTGGTGGTTTCTGTGCTTGGTTTCGTTCTGCTACTTTCTAAAAGGCTGAAATGGTGCTCCGAACACATCTCCCTAGCAGTAGGGGGGTTCACCAGCAGCCATTATATGCTGGGAGCCCGTGTGGTGTCGTGGTTAAGAGCACAGGGCTGGGACTCAGGCAAGCTGGCTTCTAGTCCCTGCTCAGCCTTGGACCCAACTGGGCCAGTCCCAGACTCTCAGCTGAATCTACCTCACCGGGTTGCTGTTGTGAAGACAAGATTGAGAGCAGTGGGGGAGAATCATGTAAGCCACTCGAGGTTCTTGAAAACGAAAAAGGTGTGGCAGAGTTAATCAATACTAAATATGCAGTTCTGTGTGTCACTTTTGAGCAAAAGTTGACAAAATTGGCAACTGGCATTGACAAAATTGGAGAAGTACACAGAGACCCTGTATGTCTGACCCTGCTCTGCTTACCTTTGGGTGGGGTCTGTGAGGGCCTCTGTGCCGTGGAATGAATGCGGTGCTTGAGATGAAAGAGAAGCAGCAGCTACTCATTCCATGTACATCTTGCAACAGCCCTTCCTGGTGTTCTTCTAACCAGGCACTTGCATTTACTTCTGGCTGACCCTTCACATTTAATTCTTGCAAATGGATTTTAACTGAGGGGATGGGCTGGGGGCTTGGTTGCTCTCAGTGGCTCTGTTTAAAATCCCATAGTAAAATGGTCGAAGTGAAATGGTGTGGTTTTTATTGCCCTTCTATTTATTCTAGTTTATTGGACATAAAGAGGATTGTATTAATATGGATTTTATTTTGTATGCTATTTTAAGACTATCTTTTGAAAGGACGCATATGCATTTCTTTAAATAAGTCAACACAGTTTATTCATTTGTTGTTATTAACTTGCATGCATCATGACCCAGCTTCCAGCAAAACAACAACTTCATGCGGCTTGCCTTAGGCTGAATGGAAGCGGTGCATAATTGCCCCCGATTGCAGGGAACAAGCTGGGGAAACTGGACTGGCTCCCTTAACACAACAGCCTGGCAACCGCCTGACATGGAAAACACCCGTTGCCTCTGTTTGCTGCAGAGGACCTGAGTTTTGTCAAAGCTGGTTGTTCCAATTCTATAGAGGAGGGGTATCAGTTGAGTGTTTCTGCTCTTTTTCCCTTTGCATGAATGTTGGATGACTTCCAGGGTGCGTTTCCAGGTTCCAAGACATGATAGAGGGGATGCCAACAGCACGTAATTCAACCTTCCAGAGATAAAAATGGGGATCTACTTGCAAATATTATATCTCATAGAAATGATCACTGTTTGAGCACCCCCCTTTCCCACAGTTATGTAATGCTAAATGTTCATCTTCAGCATGCTGCTTCTATCGCCTTTGCAAACACCTGCCTATCCTCTGATGTCAACTGATCGATCGATCAATCAAAGTTAATTGTGCAATCACAGGCCCTTTGCCTCCATATATGAGTCAGAAATTGCCAAGGATTGTAATGCTACTTCATGTCTTAAGAGCTTCAGGGGCATTCCAAGCCCTCAGATACCCCTGAAACTCCTCAGACATGAAGTAGCATCCCAATCCTTGAATTCTCTCACTTGGATTTTAATAGAAAATCCGCCGGGGAAGGAGGCTTGGAAGATCATTGGCGTGTGGGTGGATGGGATCCCTCAACAATACTTAGATTGGTTCAAAAATGGGCAAGAGCTTTACTTGGAGGCTTCTATCCCACCCAGCAAATTTTATTTGCTGAAATCTTTTAATGTTATCTCTTTGGAGACTAGGTGATAGTATTACTGGTGTTGGGGGTGAAATTGAACGTAGGTAACAAATGTCAATTTCTCCATCATCTCTGCTATTTGCAAAGGGAGAGAAAGAGGCGAAAGGAAAATAAAATAAAATTGCCACGCCGTTTTACTTGGCTGCCTTGGTAGATTAAAAGACAGATCTACTTCCACCCTGCCTGATGTGGGTGTACACAGACACCTGCTTTGAACGCACTGTGAAGTTAGATGTGTTTTCCACACCACTTTCTTTAATTCTTCCTGTACTGCTCTCTCTGTAATTGGTATATAAACTCTACTTTGCATCTACCCCGCCTTTTAAATGCACATTTATTCAGATGGGGTGAAAGGGGAAATTACATAAATGAGTGTTTGCAGCTGCCCCAGAGAAAACCTTTTCAAAACTGCTCCCTTTTACGATTAGAATTCTTGACTCCCTTGGAGGGAAGGATGCATCTACTCATTCCAATTTCATGTTGGTGTGCTTAAATGCTTCTTGCTGGAATGAATGAATGAAGTGTGTGTTTGTTTGTAAATTTGCAAAGTTGCTGTGGCAGTTAACACATTGGGCAAGATGCATTTTCTCTGGTCTTCCAAGCTCTGCTGTTCCCAAATAAGTTTCAAGCCAAAGGGGGCTTGGAAACGGGAAGAATTCATGTAGGGGTGAGTGGGTGCTCCAAGGTTAGGGCTGGATTTATGGTGGGGATTTCCTTGACTTGTAAATGTAGTGCTGCTTTCCTCTTCCCTGCCATCCCTTTTGAAAAATTAAGTGTTGACTTCACCCTTGCTTCAAGAGGCTACTGCCTGAAAATAAGTCCCGTCTTTCTACTCAGAAGTAAATTACAGTCTCCTCAATGGCCTTACTCAGAAGTACACCAGCGGAACTTCCTCATGGGAAAGCCAGCATGGAAGGAAGACAGGCTATTGTTGCTTCTGGGGAATGGGGTGTCGATCCCACAGGGAGGTGCGAGGATGACAGCAACACCACAGCTGCCCCCTTCACTTCTTCTCCCTGTGATTTTTTATGAGGGGATAGAAGGATCTGCCATTTTTCTCCCCCCGCCCGCCCCGCCCCATGAGCTCTGCTTGCTTTCTCCTTTGTACCTCTGTGTGTATTAAAAAGGGCCGCTTCCCTGCATGCATCCCCTTTCCAGCACTTCTGACCTTCCCCACAATTGCCTTTGGGCATAATGCAAGATCAGACTCTCCATCCAGGGGAGCTGCACTGCATTCACTAACATCCCCCCGCCCCAAACAGTAATCGTGTCTTGCAGAAGTACCATGACAGAGTTCCCTGATTAGTGGAAGGGGCTCTCGTGGCAGCCTGCCCTGGGCCAGCTCATACTAACTGTTGTAAAATCTTGACTTGGACTTGCCATCCATTGCTTTTAACAGCTCCAGAGCAAGGGAGCATGAAATGTTCTCTCTGGGCTTCTATTGTGGACCACTAGCGCCTTGCTTTTGCTTTTGCTTTTGCTTTTGCTTTTGCTTTTGCTTTTGCTTTTGCTTCACTTCGCTTTGCCTACAACTTTCAAGATAACTTGTGCAAGCCACGCATCATGAACTGGCAGCCTTGGGCACAATAGCTATAGTTCTCTTGGACCTCCCATTCTGGAAGAACGCTGGACTCCTTGGTTGCTATTTGGCTGAAAGGGCATTGGTTTTTCCTGAAATGAGCAAACTCAACACAAACAAGTTGAGTTCAGGCATGTATTTTAAAAAAAGGAACTGCCATAAACCAGGGCTGACCTTCTCTGTTTAGCCCAGGACTCTCCTCTGCCTGGCAGTGGAGTTCCAGAATCACAGGCGGAGAAGCCTTCTCCTGTCAGGCACCACCTCATCCCTGGCTGGAGATGCCAGGGGTGGAGCAGAAGACTTTCTGCAGGTGAAACAGGGGCTCTTCCGCTGAGTGGTGACCCTGCTGCAAAGGCCTGTGGAGAGAGAAGTGGGCATGAGTGTCCGAGAGCCAGAACAGCCAGCAAAATTGTTGATTTCAGCTCTTTGCAAATAACATCACTTAGTGAAGGACAGAAAGGCCACTTGATTTGCTGGAGGTCACCGAAAAATGCTGTGAAGGCCATAAAACAGGACTTTGGCCGCCTGAATCACCCGCTGCTGCTTCTAGCTGAGTTTTCTTACAACAAAGATAGTCTCAGGAAATCTAGTTACCAGTTTTAACGAAGCTCTATAATAGGTTGGAACTCCACCAAAGGCCATTATAAGAGATGTATTTGTTTTTCCATTCTGGTTTGACAGTGGTTGGATTTCCTGGAATTGCATAGACAGCCATTTGGCAACTGTTCTCCATCTAGATTTTCCATATTCACGACTTGCTGTTGTGTGAGTTTGCATGTGAACACTGCAAGCGGGTATGTTTCTTCCTCCCTCCTACGTAGAATTAATTTGCTTCATCATCTGAGAAATGCAGATAGGAGGTTTTTAAGGTCTTTTGAAGGGAAGCTTTGAAGAGATCGATAGATGATGTGATTGGAGTACTAGGGCTGGATTTGACATCTATCTTGGCAGAAGATTGCCTGCCAATTGTACCCAGTCTTTTGAATCTGAAAGAACTGAGCTCTTTTGCTTTGAGGATTAGGTGCAGAGGCAGAGCAGAGCTTGAGGATGGGGCTGTGACTCAGTGATCGAGCACATGCTTTGCATGCCAAAGAGCCCACGGTTGAGTCCCAGCATGTTCAGGTAGGGCCAGGGGACCCCTGGGAGTGGCTGCTGCTAGCCAGTGCTGGCATTTCTGGACTAGATGGACCCATGGCTTGAGCCAGGATAAGACAGTTCTGATGTTCCTTTGTGGATTAATTCTCTTTCTCCCCCACCCCCCACCATGAGGAAGGGATTCCCCCCACCCTGTGGTTTAGATCAGACTTAAACACTGAACTGATTTAGCTTGGAGTTGTGGCTACATCGTTGAATAACTGGCTCTAGGTATCTGTACCTCTGGTCATTAGAGTGGGTTGGATTCAGACTTAGTTCTGCCTAGAGTTGAGGCACTGGAATATGGGATGCCAGCTGCTCATGGCCAACTTGTCCCTTGTACCCTTAATTCAGAGGGATATGAAGTCCAATCCAATCAAAGTGAGAATGAACCTCTGACCCATGCAGTGGAGGTGATTGGAAGAGATGCTCTCTGTTGTCCCTCTGGGTCGTCTTGGGTGGGGAGAGGAGGCAGGATCAGCTACATGCAAACACCTCTCCTGGCTGCCCCAGTCTCCTCTCCCTGTCAGCCCCTGAAATTCTCCCTCAATTTCTGCAGTTGATTTGCCAGCCTAGCTCTCTCCATGCTGCCTGGGAAGGAATAAGGAGGGGGACTCAAACTCTGATTCCCAACTGCAAGGTTGGAGTGCTGTCGCCAGCCTTGGAGATGAAAATCCAGCCTATCCCCCAGACAATGTCTAGGGACTGTGGGATTTTTCCCTGAGTCCACGAGGAGGCTGCCTTCTACTGAGTCAGCCCATTGGGTCCCATTAAGTATTGTCAACACCGATCCGCAGCGACTCTTGTGGGCTCCCAGCAGGAATTTTTCAAGCTCCATTCAGGGTCTCTGTGTTAGAACTGACTCCAGGGAAGAGATGGAACCTAGTGCTATGCCAAATATGCTCACCGCCTTCCTGAAAGTGTTATTTCCTTGTTTTTCTCCTTCATTCTCTAGGAGCTTTAGACTTTCTGGTGGTGTTTTTGAGCATCCTTCTCTCTGCAGCATAGCTGAGGCCGTTATCTGTGAGTTTCCCCCACTCCTACCCTGTTAGACATGTCTCTGTCGTTCTTCAGCCTACTCATCTCCCCATGCTTGCTTGCTGATCAGATCATGCAGAAGGCATTGCCCCCGTATGACTTCCTCCGGGATGTGGTAGAATTGTGGGGAACTGAGGTGGCTTCAGGCTACCAAGAGAAGTTGAGGCAACACGAGACAGGCTGCCTTCTCAGTCACCTCATCAACCTGTAAGGGCTGGCCCAAGAGTAGAAGACCTTGGACAGTCCCTGAGGCCTTGTTTTCCCAAGAGGGCAGAATCACCGGGGGATGATGACTGCCAGCTCTACCATCCAAGGTGGGTTGCACCGCTTTGCTTCATATTAGGAGCATCCCTGAACACAGTGTGCCTTCCGAACCCCATGGATGAGGATTTCAGTGAAGTTTTCTTCTCCTCTGAATTCATTTTTGAAAGTGATGTCTTGTCTATCCAATTGAATGAGAATGGGAAAATGTGGAAGGGTGTTTTGACAGAGCAGTGAAAACAAACACTGGATACACAAAATCCTAAATGCAGCAAAACAATGTTTTGCTTGCTGGTACGAATACGCTCTGGTGTGGCTGTTTCTGAAAACCCACCAGGATGGGGGTGCACTGACTTGGCACCTCCACTGTTATAGCCAAAAGCCCCCAGGCCATAGCTGAAGCCCTCTGCTACTTTCAGCTGCGTTCCCCAGAGAATGTATGCAAACATCAGAAGCCAAGCCAGAGAAAACAAAGTCGAATGTGTACAGTGCAATAGGTACGATGTAACGGGGGGAAATGACTCATCAGTCCTGAACTCTGGGGATCAGCAGCATTGGTGTTCCTGTTTTGTAAAAGGTATTAATGACAAGAACAACCTCAGACAAGCCAAGCTTAGTTTGGTGTATTAATCAATAATAAAATAGCATTAGAGACTAATCAGTATTACAGTTCAGTAAGAAAGACACAAGAGGCAATTATATCAGAAGAACCAAACAGATTAGCATTTCTTCGAAGGATGCGAAAACATGCACAATATTTATAGATTGCTGAGACAAAGCTAATCCCTCTTACCCATAATCCTCTTAATGAGAAATTTTATTCACAATCACTTTCCCATCTTTTGTGCAGTTTTATTTTTCCTTTCAGTTGTTAAGAATGCAAGAAGAGCCATGCCAGACCAGACCAAAGACTGACTGGATGAGAACCATGGTCTCCGTAGTCCTGTATCCTCTTCCTGCAGTGGGCAACCAGGTATTGCAATGGGAAGCTCACAAGCAGGACAGGAATGCCGTAGTCCACGTCACTTACCTGAATAGGCACAGGTGTACAGAGGTGGAATTCGCAAGCAGATTTCTGCATGTAAACCTAGAATGAAGCTCTTTACTCTTGAAGTACGTTGTGGCACACAGGAAACCTAAAACTCCTCTGGCCATAGGTCATGTTGGCTATGGCTGATCGGATTGGGGAGTCCAACCCTGCCATGGGTTCCTCACACCTTCCTAGGAAACTGGTCCGTGAGCTTTGCCGTTCTCTACAACTCCCTGCTGAAAGTCACTGATTCCCAAACGTCTCTCTCAACCGTACGCTACCATCCTCCTGCCCCAGAAAACCAGCTTTTCATGGTCTGATGGATTGTCAGAGCTTTTGCATAACTGGTTTCCAACCTCATAAACTATTAAATGCATCCATAGATTGAGTCCCACATTTTTATAAGTTCATGCCTCATTTGTCAATAGAGCTGAAGACAACTTCACATTTTCTCTCAGCACAGGTTCAAGATGTGGGTAATTTAAAAGAAAATTGTTTTATGCTCCCCTTCTCTTATTTTAAATCTGTGTGGACATTAAATCTTGCAAGAATGGCAAGCTATTTACACAGCATGGCTTTCACTTTGGAATTTGGATGGTACTTACAACAAATCCTATGCATGTTTAGACAAAGAAATCCCATGATTCCCTAGCCTGCATGGCTACTGGGGCATGCTGGGAGTTTTAGGACTTTCCTCCTTTGTAAACATGCATAGGATCATGGCCTAAGGGGCATTTTTCTCTCCCAACCATTGTTGGAAACAAGAGTATTTGTGGACGCACCTCTTAGCTTCCTTCTCCTAGGAGAAGACACACCGGCTTGGTTGTGAAGCAGAAAGGTGGGAGAGTTCTCAGAACACCCTGACAGCCTTGCTTTTTCTCCAAAGGACTGTTTGGTTGAGCAGCGCACATGATCTAATGAGAGGAATGAGTTGGGGATTTTCATTCAAGGTTAAGGGCAGATTTTCAGGATGTCCAATTAATTAATTTAAAAAAAAGACAGGAAGAGGGGAAGATCAGCAGTTTCTCTTCAGTTGCAGACTGTGTGGCAGGCTGCGGTGAGATGGGCTATTCCCATACTGAGAAGATAAGCAAGTCATCTGCGTCTTGTTGCTTTGTGAACTCGAATCAGAGGTTTTCATCTGCCAGCTGCCTCCTTGAGAAGACACTATTATGACTGAATGGGCCATCCGGGCTTTTCCTGTCCAGAGTTTCCAGCCCAGAGCAGACTAGAAACCTGACAATCTTTACCCACTGAAGGCAGAGAAATGATAAACACCAGCCCCATAAGTGAGAAATGTAGCCTTCCTGATGATCCGAGCTTCTGCGGGATAATTTTATTTATATTTTATTGCTTTATGGCTGCCTTTCATTTCTGCCTTTATCTTGCTTGTACTCTTCCTGTTCCTTCTGATTAGTTTTAGTTTATTGCGGGTTGGGGGGATGCGATGCTTTATTATCCACATGGAGAGTCTCAGATGAAAGGCTGCCCAGACATCTTTTGAACAAGGGGAACATCAGAGGCAGCTGATTTGGCTGGAAGAAGTGGCAAGGAAGCTCCGAGCCCTCTTTTCATACCTGTGGATGCCTTAGGCTGGGCAGAAGACACCTTAGGGTGTCCTCCATTATGGCAAGCAGGCCTCTGTTTGAAGGGCTGCCAATCCTAGTCCAGTTTGCTGATAATGAATGGATGATAACTTTCCCTGCCTGCCTACATTTCGCACCTGGGCAGCAGGTTGAGCACAGTCTGCATTCTCTACATAAATTTTCATCTCTACATATCAATCAGCATATGCAAATATGAGGCAGATCACTGTCCTCCTTTGGCCTGCTTTCTGTGACGCCGTTCCCCTTTCTGCGTAACGTGCAAGTGGCCATCCTGTATAAAATGTGTAGGCATCAGGGAGAGGAGAAGTTGGATTTGTGGATGCCTGGCTAAGCTGGTTGTCTTAGATTGATTCTACATCAGAACAAAGGCTGGGACTTGTCCAAAGGTAAGAGAAGCAGAAAAGTAGACTTGGCAGGAATAGGGAGCTGATGGACCGTGCAAATAAATACAGGGCAATATGCTGCGCATGAAGAGGGAAACGGGATGTATAGCAGTAGGCAGACAGGATTCTCTGGCTCGTAGGGCAGATGGAAATAGATGTCTGAGGCCGGAGTTTTCAGTCACTGGAGTGCTCACTTCTGAGCCGTCAAGAAAGGAGTCGGGCATCCCTGTATTTGCTGCCTATCTCACTGCAGGGTAGAAGATTTTGGCCAGATGCAGGCTGGGGTTATGGGGGGTTCTGGAATACCTCTGTATTCCAGTCGTTAGGGAAAACTGGGAGAGCACTATTGTATCTCTGCCCTGCTCGTAGGTTTCTCATAGGCAGCTGGTTGGCCATTGTGTGGACTGGACTGATGCAGCCTCGATGGTTCTTATGCTCCTAGTAGAGGGAGGAATTCAATGGGGTATTTTTTACCAGGAGAGAGAGGAGTGCCTAGCTTTTCTTGTATTTGGCCAGGCAGATGCCCTTGTGATAGAAATGAACGCTGTTCTCTGTAAGTCCTATCACATTTATGACTTGCTTACAGCTGCCACACTCCAGAGAGTATATTTGTTATGCCCCAGGCTGTGGGGACCTCATTCTGGGAACGCTGTATTTAAAGATTTTAATTTTGGGGAGCTGCTGAGAGCTTTGGCTATTGAAAGTAGTTTAGAAATGCAAGAGAGGAATTAATCGGATCCTGAATTATGGCAACAGAGGTCTTGGACATTCTGGGTGAGGCAATTTCCTACCTTCCGGGTGTCTTGTACAGCAGCACCCATCCCTCTCAGCCAGCATGGCAAGTGACTGAGGATTATGGGAGCTGTAGTTCAAAACTTTTGCAAGCACTGCATTGCCTCTCTCTGCCATAAACTATGAGGAAGAACAAACACCATCCTTACGGGGTCGTACATAATAGCAGCAGCCATATCTCTCCCTTTGCCTTTTTGGGCATGTCTGTGAAAAAGGAAGAAAGTGTGGAAGTGAAGTGTAATGAGGAATTTGCTCTCCCTTTCCCCCTTCCAATGCAGCAAACTAATTGAAAACAACATGAATGTTAATGATGCATTTCATGTTTGGAAGTTAGAGAGGTGATTAATATGTTGTATGCAGCATATTAACACCTTCTCTGTGGCATAATAGAGCCGGAATATAGCCTGTGTGATTAGGTTGTTTATTCCCCACCCCTTTGTTGTTCTGCCCCACTCCCTGATCTATTTTGCCTTGAGAGTACAAAGCTTTGGTTTTTAGAGGGCTTTGGTTTCAAGTATAGTTTTAAGTCCATCAGGAAGAGAGTCTTTCTCTGTTCCCACTTTGAAAACTTCAGCAGGCATTTGGGGGCATCTCAGCAGTGTGGCGAATGGATTGCCGTGGGTTGGTTTTGACTAAGAAAGGCATGTGTCCCTGGAGGGAACCCTCTGGGGATAAAGCCTAGTTCTCCGACTTGCTTGTCTCTTTGGTCAGAATAAAACCAAGGATTTACAGGGCCCTAATGTAAGGGGAAGAGAGAGTTCAGTATACAGCTGTTACCCCATTTTATTCTCCTAACAATCTGTAAAGTAGGTTGTGGGTAAAAGAAAGTGACTGGCCCAAGGTTATCTGGTGAGTTTCAGAGCTGAGTGGGGCTTGAACCCAGGTCTTCATCCAGTTACATAAACCAGTTTCCCAAAGGTGTGGCGCTCCATCTGCGTTGGACAGCTGGTTCCATCATTTCACTCTGCAGGAAAACTTCGGCAATGCTAT
Source organism: Varanus komodoensis (assembly GCF_004798865.1). Classification (NCBI taxonomy): domain Eukaryota; kingdom Metazoa; phylum Chordata; class Lepidosauria; order Squamata; family Varanidae; genus Varanus; species Varanus komodoensis. The sequence goes on from NW_025335856.1 coordinate 4,296,879, forward strand.
TGACACGAGGCAAACGGGTGCCCATTGCTGCCCCTTCCTGCAGCAGCGAGTGGATCAGCAAGGAGGGAACCTGGTCTGGGCCAAGCAAAACCAGGGGTGGCTCCATGGCCGGAAGGGCTTTAAGAGAAACTGCTTTGGGGCAGCCCTCCGCCTGGCTGAATCCCCTCCTCACCAGCACTGCCACCAGGTGCTGCTCCCAATTATCTTTCGCAGACATTCGCACGCACCGTGGTTTGCTATGCCGAGAGCCAGACTGAAAATGGGGTGCAGTGGTGAGAAGAGGAGCAGCTGCAGGGGCTCTGGAGGCAGTTGGCTGCCTGCCCATGCTGGGAGCTGCCTGCCCATGCTGACCTCGCACTGGGAAAGAGGCCGGTCTGCCTCAGCCTTGCAGGGCTGGAGGAAGGTCCCCTGTTCTCAGAGTATTGGTCCAAAGGGCTCAGCACTCTCTGTGCAGAGAGAGCATCTTTCCCAGGCGCCAGGCAGGAATCCTTTGCAGCACTAGCTGGAGAATCCAGGTCTGAACTTGGGATGTTTGTTGCACAAAACAGGCTCTCTGCTTTTTCTTTCCTCAGTGGAAAGAGTGCTTAGAGAACACTTCTCAGTTCCCTAACTACTAGTTGCACCCACAATCTCTGGCATTTATTATATTTTATTAATACTTCTGACATCATCCTCATCATCAGTTGTGATGCATCACCATGGCACGGTCTCCAGCATGGCTGTGAGATGGTCTTTGACAATCCGCCAGGCACTCAGAGGTATTGTGTGCGTGAAAGAGAGCGAGCGAGCTGTAGACTTGGTATTAATTTCCCGTGCGCTCTAGGAGCTGTCCTTTCCATAGACTTACGGCAACACTTGTGTAGCTTGCCAATAAAGTATCATTTAATTTAATTGCACGGTGCCTGCTTGTGTCTTTGAAAGTGCCCTTTAAGGCCTGTGGGAGAAAATTTGTCAGGGGAAAGGGAGGCTGGCAATATAAACCTCTCAGCAGGATCTGATGGATGGGAGAGCTTTGAGGACTGGCTTCCTTTTGCCTTTGGGCCCTAATCCTTTCAGTCTGCATGCGATGCAGAGCCGTCTCTCTCATTTGAAACGACACACGCTGTCCCCTGCATCCATGATCCCCCCCGCTTCTCACACCATGCTGTCACCTTGCCCTCCCTTTCTGTTCTTTCTGCTGAATTTAGGCAGGTCTTCCACCATCTGGAGGAAAGGGAGCAGGGAGAGAATGTGCTGACGTCTCCCAATCTTGGTGGCTAGCCTGCTTGCTTGCAAAGGGCCCGGAAGGAACGGCTGGCACGTGGAAGTCACGGCCAGCCTCGAGAGGATGATGATTAGATGGAATTAACATGCTTCTCCTTGGCCTTCTCCGTGGCCAAGATACCCAGGCTCAGCTTCCAGTCTGTGTCAGGATATCTTTCGAGAGAGACAGATTTCCCCAGCAAGTTGCCTTCCTCCTTTATTGGATGGCAAAATAAGAGGGGTTTCCCACCTTCTGTTAAATATGTGCCTCTGTCTGTCTGTCTGTCTGTCTGTCTGTCTGTCTGTCTCAGGTGACTGTCTGTCTGCAACACCCAATTCTGGATAGAGGGACCACGGGAGGCTCTTGCATTTGCCATGGTGAATATCATGCCCAACTGAGACCAATGTATGGAAGCTCCCCATCAGGCCATGGACTCACCTAGCTCATAAATATCTACCCCCGGACTGGCAGGGTCCCTTCCAGGATTCAGCCGGGACCCCTTCCCAGTCCTGCTAGAATGACTCTGCACATAGACTTGCCTCCATCCCTTGCCAAACACCCTGTCCTTCCAGGTGCCTGTTTGTCATCTCCTTGTTCACGTTTTGATTAAAAGCTCTTGAGCCCAGATACTTGTTTGACTTGCTCATGTCGCTCGGTGAAGGAACATGCTCATTGATCACGGAGGTACAAAGATGACGGCACCAGTTGGGAGCATCCTTTAGATGAACTTGGAAAATGGCGTGTCTTGTGTAGGCCATCTTTGCTCCCAGCTCTTGCAGCAGCAACTGGCTATCAATATCTCGCTCAGCCCTAAAGACGAGGGGACCCTGCATTCTGTTTTTATTGCAGGGGGAATAGGGCCATCCATATTTTCCCATTTTGGGGCGGGCAACTCCCGCAGGGCATCAGTAGCATTCTTAAACGGCCTATTGTTTCAGAATTACAGCTGCTGCAGAATCAGGCATTCATTTCACCCCCGCCCCTGGTCTTAAGACTGGTTAACTGACATAACATAATTTAACAAAAAGTACTAGAGGGTTAACAACTGTTCTGTTTGTTCTGTGATCTTGCTTCTGTATTCTTTGATGGACTGTATTTTTAATCTGTTCATTGCAAGCCACCTTCAGGGGGTCTATATTGGTGGAAAGGTGGGGAATTCATATTTTATCTTAACCCATTGGCTCTGCCCTGGTTCTGCTTCTGCCATTTTTGATTTTAAGTGCAAAAGCTGACAAGTTAGCAATGCTCTTTCTTCCTTGAAGGCCTACCCATCAGTTATTATGTACTTTGTCAGGATTTACTTCTTGCTCTGCACTCTTCAGCTTGTATTTTTCAGGCACAGTCCCTCTTAACTTCTCTGTTTTGCCTGTGTGGACAATCTGGGGAGCTTTTGGAATGTTTGAGAATTACAAGGGAAACTCAAGGTTCAGTTTTTCTGCTCCCGTGGCCAACTCAGCCAGTCTCTCAATCCAGTTCCTGGGATTTCTTCCACAAAGCTCATGCATTCCGCAAATAAGTCCAGTTTAGGAAGCATTGAAATGAGATGGAATTAAGGTTGGCACAAGTGTCTAATACATTCCTGCCACTCGAAGGACCGGCCATTCATGAACATTTCTGTAGGGAAGAATTTTGCCAGCATGTGGGAAGGGCAGTGCCGCTTCCGTCCACGCAATTTTGCTAGGCGCTGCGCTTGTTTTCTCCCCATTCTTGCTTTCCTGAGTAGGGACCTCCCTGTTCTGCTAACATGCAACATTAGATTGATCGTTGTTCCACTTGGTTTCACAAAGGTCCCACCTAATGGACAAAGTCGCCGAGCAGACATGGTGGGGCCCCAAAACTGCATACTCTCCGGGAGGAGGAGACGGCCTCCTCTCAGTGTGTGGGAAACATCTCTGAAATTTCTGCAAAGCAGATCTTTCACATTGCACTTGTCCCTCCCTGCTCATCAAAGCACCCCCTGCACTGCATCTCTTCACTGAGGAAGGGGGGCTTTCCGCCCACAAGAACCTAGAAACACCAACGGCCATTCCCCCACACGTGCGGCATGTTTTGTATCCGTGGTCTGGAGGACATCTGGAGCTGTGGGTGGCAGCCATGTTGTTGAGTGACTAAAGCGAGGCTTAGAGAAGGGCCCTCTCATGAAATGTCTCTGATTATATGAGAAACAGAGGGCATAGTAAAAGAAAATGAACTCATCTGGCCAAGAAAAGGCATTTTATTATATTCTCTCTGGACTGGTATCTTCACTGCTCCTGAGTACTTGGGAGTCTTCCAAACAACTAGGGCAGCATAATTGCTTTTTACAAACTGGCATGAACGGGCACCATTTTGTCTGGCTTACTAAGCAAGGTGGTGAGTGGGGAAGAGTCCCACACATCTTCTGTTTTTCTTTTTCTCCTTCACTGGCTCTGTGCCTACAACTTCTCATGGTCAGGCATATGCACAACAGATGCAGCCTTTCTGAGTTGGCTGATCGATCAGCATCTTCTCCATGGACCAGGTCCAAATTATGGTGCCACTATTAAATTGTCCCTGGGCCCTTTGGAGGATAGTCATGAGGGCAAAATTGTAAGGGAAAGCCATGCACAGCATTCTGAGCAGACGTTGGTCTTGTGGGATTTGCATTGTGTGGACTAGAAACTTGAGGTCCCGCAACCAGAAGCAGGTGCAAAAGAGTGGCTCATAAAAGCAGGTCTCAGCCTGGCTTCCCATGTGAGAAGGGAGCTCATCATTCCATCACTCAGAAATGTGGTCCTGCTTCCACCTCAGATGTTTGACTCCAGCAACTCTGTTTAGAGCAGAATCCAAAAGACGCACTCAGGAATAAGCCCTCTTGACCAGCCCGAGTAAACTGACAAAGGGTGTCACTGCTTGGGGGCAGGAAAAGGCATTTTAGTCCTTGCTGTTTTTGCAGTCCCTTGTCAATCTTCTGCAAGTCGGTATATCTCAGTCCACCTTCTGCCCACCCCTTCTTGAGAGGAAAGAGCAAATCTAATAAATAGACTTCACTGATGGAAAGCATTGGACTTGTACAGTTTCTTTGCTCTCATATTCCTGATAAAATGGTAGCTGTGGAGCCCAGATGAAGTGCATTTTAAGTGGAGCTGCAAACTAATGCTTGTCATGGTTACTCATGGTGTATTTGGCAGAATGCTGTCAGATATTTTCCAGTATGGATCTGATACTTTCCTGAACTCTGCTTGCTTCTTCCTCTGGGGGAATGATGCCTATTTAAATGTGTGTACACCATTCCTAATTGTTGGCACTTGGGCACTTTTTGTGCCAGAGCTGAAAAATTCAAATGCGAATCAGGAGTTCTAATGCAGATCTTTCAAAGATGGAATAAATGATAATGGTATTTGCAGTAGACTTTAGAGGAGGTTGAAGTTGTCTGTGCCTTAAAAGCCAAATATCATTTATGGCTTCAGAAGGACCTACCCAAATAGATAGATTGGTGTTCAGCAGTACATGACTCCTCCTCTCTAGCGTATTTCTCCCAGAAGCAAAACAAAGCAAAACAGTACAAAAAAACTGGAAGAGAAGCACCAGATAGCTCTGCCCCTGAAGCCAGAATTTAGGAATTGAATGAACCTGTGCCGGAATCAGCAACAAGGTTAAGCACTCTCTCCACAAATTGTTCCTCCTTTTGAAAACTGCAGGTCGTTAGCAAATTCCACCCTGTGCTGACATTACCATGTTTGTTTAAGTAGCCTATTTTTCATCAAAAACCCTTAAAAAGAAAAGATGGAGGGGAGGAAGCATGAGAAAGTCAATGGCCCGGTTGATGGTTTTGGCCTTGACTGACTATTTGAATGTTGATGAATAGGAGCACTTGCTATTAATAAAATACTTGCAGCATCTCTCCAGTTAGGACTGTGATGGATTTATCCCAGCCTGGCAACCTGCTCCTGGCCTCTCATTCGGCCCTGGCCTGGCTTTGTGTGCTACGAAGGCATGCCAGTGCTTTCTCTTTATTCCCCTTTTGTCTGCAGTGATGATAGCTGCAAATGAAGCCCCCGGAGGAGCTTCTGGGACCAGGAATGCACTACCTGATTTGTTCCTGGCACTTGCTTCGTTTTCCTGGGCCTCCTGCACCTCAGGACTATTCACGCTGGCTCAGCCTCGGGTGATTCAGCTGCATGAAAGCACCAGCGTGGTTGGCTCTCGTTATAACCTTTCTTTTTGAAGTGATAATTTCTCATATGATAGCTTTGGATTTGTAACCTTCTGGCAACCAAGTCTGTGTAACTGAGCCAAAGCCCATGTTGCAGAGACGATTGCACAGAGTTCCCCTTTTTACCCCACCACGCCTCTCCTCTCCCCTCCTCTCCTCTCCCCTCCTCTCCCTCCTGTGTCGTGGCCCCCACACCCCATGCAAAACATTTTGAAGTGTAAGTTCTTTGGGGCAGAGATCTCTCCTCTTCTAGCCTGTAAAGTACTGCTGTTGCAATGGTAATTTTGCTTGCACTCGCTTTCAGAGAAGCAGAGAGAAGCAGTAATTAGAGTGTGGGACTGGGACTCAGGGGGCCAGGGTTCAAGTCCGCATTTGGTCATGAAGCTCACTGGGTGACTTTGGGGGAATCACTTACCCTTAGCCTGTCGAGAGGGTGAAATAGAGATGAGAAGGACCATGTAAGCTGTCTTGGGTTCCTTGTAAGAAAAAGAAGAGAGATATCAATAGAATAGAGAGCCAGTGTGGTGTAGTGGTTAAGAGCGTGGGACTGGGACTCGGGAGATCTGGGTTTGAGTCCCCGCTCTGTCTGGTGACTTTGGGCCAGTCACAGACTCTCAGCCCATCATGCCTCACAGGGTTGTTGTTGTGGGGATAAGATGGAGGAGGAGAATGAGGTAAGCTGCCTTGAGCCCTTTGTAGGAAAAAGGCAGGATATAAACTGAAAAATAAATAAATGAATAGTGTTCTAGATATGTGTTTTTGTGAGCACGCATGGATTTCAGTCATACGGTATTTAGGCTGCTGTTCTATAAACAGTCTTCTGGGTGGAAGGCGCTTTGAACGTGACAGATATTATTTTGGGGTAGACCTGGACAGGAACACACTGTGACTCTTAAGGAAGTCAAGACGGTTTTGTTGAATCAGACTGGAACTCTGTCAAAATTCTTTGTATCTCATCTTCTAGCTTTAAAAGAGTTACTGTAACTTAGCAGGAAATTTCAGTCTGAGTGTGATGTAATAATAAAGAATCCAAATATAAAACATTTCTATACAGTTAACAATTTAAAAAAATCCCAGGATCTTTGAGAAACGTAATTGGCTAGTTGGTGCTGTTTGGAGAATACAGGGAGCCTGTAGCAATATTCCCTAAATCTCTCTTCACCAGCTGCCACATGTTCAGATTGTCTGGGTCCATTCCAAAATGGATCTGGCTAGCAGATATATTTTTATTTATTAATTTGAGCTTTGATAGACTGTCACAATAGCCACATGGCTCTCTGGAAGATTTATAGCAATTAAAAACCATCAACCAAAACATAAAAATTCAACATCATTAACCAATTCAATGATTAAAACATTAGTTCCAATAAAAACATCAGCAGGGGCACCAACTATGCTGACTTCCTATAATAATCAGATTGAACAACATCTTATATATAAATAATGATTAAAATTTAAAATTTATCAATTAAAATACCAACCCAAAATTAGAATTAACTTAGAATTAAGTCTATCAATAGTTAAAGTTCTCCAGAAATAAAAAAGATTTTTGCCTGGCACTGAAATGTGTACAAAGAAGGCTGCTGGTACAAAACTCTGGGGAGCTGGTTCAACAAATTGGGTGCCACAACTGAAAAGTCTCTACACCAGGCAGCTGTCTTCTAGCACCCTTTAAAGATGGCTCCTGAAGCAGGACCTCCAATAAAGATCTTAGGGTCTGGGTAGGCTTATATGAAAGGAGATGTTCCTTTAGACATTCAGGTCCTAAACTTGATATAAAAAGGAATACCCAATCCAAAATCACATGCCTACCCATTTCAGAGTGTGCTGCTTCTGTTCTTGTCCTCACTCAACTGTGAAACTCACCAGGTGAGTTTGTGTTGGCCACTGATCCCAACCAGCCTGCCTCATAGGATGGCTTTGGAATCTACCTTGGGTTCCTTACAAAGAGAAAATGATGGGAGAGAAATCAGTTCATATTAATCATCATCAAGTCAAATACCTAGATCTCCTTCTCCTTCTCCATCATCATCATCATCATCATCATCATCATCATCATCATCATCATCTCCATATTAGGAAGTGAAAGACCTTCCAATGTCTTTAATGGAAGCCAACAAAATTAAACCGACAAAAATATATTGTGCCATGTACCAATCCATTCGATCATAGATTTAGCCACCCTGAATACTATTTTCTAGAGTTCCACTGGAATAGACATGTAAAAAATATACGGGGTAAAAGGCTGTGGATCTTGTCATGCCCAGCCCGAGTGCTGCTGGGGCCCTTGATGGGAGAAGCAGGCTGACTGACAGGACAGGCCTGGATCTGTAGCAGGCTGGAGCATTGCTAGAAAATGCAGCTCAGATGGGACTCCTATAGCCAGCCAGTGGGGTGCGCACAGTAGCCATTCCTGGCAGGTTGTGCAATGGTTTTGCAAAGTGGTGCAAATGGGAAGTAATCCCAGGAGTAAGGACGTATGGATGAAAGAGGGACAAAGTAGCTGTGACTGGGTATGATAATTGGAGAGAGCTGACTGATTCGGTGGAAGCAAAGCTCTTCAGCATTGGACATGCAAAGGCTGAGCACTGCTCTTCTCTGTCACACCTAGCATGGGGGAATCTGCTGAGCTGCTCTGAAAAGATTAGGCTGAGAAATGCACAGAATGCTTTAGGGGCTCTGAAATGCTCCGGGTCGTCAGGATGGAGCCATAATTCACCATCTCTACAATTGGTCACATGTGGATGGTTCTCTATGATGCTTCTGGAGACATAGATCAGATCACAGCAGTCCTACCAGTGTTGACTCTTTGAGTATCATCCCTGACAAGTTTGTAGTTTTACTGTTCTGGGATTAATAGCCTGCTCGTTCAGCCTCCTTACTAATGGGCTGCAATGAATCCAGGGGACTAATTTGGTGAACTCTGCGTCTGTGTCTTGCCCATGCCCTCAGTATGTTTCGTCTCACATTCTGCTTTTAATGTGCATATCAAGTGGCACCGTTGACCCATTTCATGAACATGATGGTCCCTGCTGGCTTTAATCTCTGAATTCTGAATATTTGTGTTTTAAAGATTAATGCATGCAGCAGTCATTTGCAAGTTGGGACCCATCAGTGAGATGATCAGCACCCCCAAAGGAAGAATGGTTGCCCGCTACCGCAGTCTCCCCCCGCAATCAATAGTGGCTACACTCTGGTAAAGATTGGGCAACAAGAAAGCCCAGTAAATGCTCCGTTTGTCCCTATTTACTGATTTTCTGCTCCGTAACCCGGCTAAATCACTGCTTTCCCCAGTGTTGCCTTTAAGAGAAACTCCTTTTTTAAAAGTTGTTAATGTGTGCTGCTAGCTCTGTGTGCACGATTCAGCTCGCTCTTGGGGTTCTGAGAGGACGAGGGCCAACCAAGAAAAGGCTCTTGGTGTTTGTGGCCAGGACTTTTCAGTGGTCATCAGCATGAGGCAGCAGTGAAGAAGGCAGAAAGCACGATTGGCATCACTGGGCTCATTCCATCATGAAACTGCCAGTGCTGGAATGCTCATAAGCAGATGTGATGTGACTGCCGCTGTGTGTACGTGGCCTCTTGAAATTCTCCAGCCTGTTTGCACATAGTAACGGGGAGAGGGTGTCCTAGCATGGCCACTCCCTTTTTCCATAAGAAGTTGTTGTGGTTGTTTTGCTTTGGGTGTGTTCAGTCAGGATGTGCAGACAGCTCCCCTTTTTGCATCCGGTGCAGTGTAGGTGTGAAGGGGTCATCCAAACCCAGAAAAGCCCCCTCTCAGGGCCCCACTCACCCTGCTCCTCTTGGTGGTGGGACATAAGGCAGGTGCTGGTGCCTCTGGTGCTGGCGACCAAGTACAGCGCTGCTTGTGCTACTTGTAGCTGCAGTCTTCACCTGTTGAGCACCTGCAGCTGGGCTCCATGCCTCCATGTTCAGGGAGTATGTGTCTCTGGTGCTTTTGGCATGTGCTTATTGTTGTGGTCTTAACCTATACCATGGTATAGTGGTTTGTCCTCTTTCTTGCAATCCTCCACCCTTTGGGCTGCTTCCTACCAACTGTGAGAAAATTTTGTCTTGCTCTCCATATGCACCCAAACATTTTCATAGAACTATTACTGAAACCTTCCCTTTTTATTAGCCCTGTAAAAGAAAGGAAATTAAACCACAAATACTCATCATAAAATGATGACAGAGGGACTATGAATGTGACCCATACGGACCAGTAAATCCCCAAGGCTACACTTTTGCTTTGCTGTGCTGCTCCTCAGTTGACTACTGTTAATACCATTGTCTCTTGAAAGGCACATCCCGTTAACGGCCTGGGATCAAAGCTTAGCTGTTAATGGGGCAGTAGGACACGGAGCCAGTGCACCCATGATGTGCAACATTCAGCCCACAGATTTTGTTGGACTGCACTTCCAGCTTTGGTCACAACTTGAAGGCCTGACCTTTCCCACCTCTGATCTAAAGCCTCATTTATACAGTCACCTGAGATTATAAAGACCCTGACCCATCTTTGACAGCCATTCGTATGTATCGACTGCCACACTCCGAAGCTGCTTCTCCAACACAAACCAGAAAACTACATCAGTCACAATCCTGAACCTTGATGTTGTTTGTGTTGGAATTGTGTTGTGCTGACCATGTCTAGTGTTAGGCCAAATGGTCCTGCAGCCAAAACACAACTTTGCTAGGCCATCTATCTTTCTGTTTTCCTCTGTTGGCATCCCTATCTCATTTCACAATTCTGATGTATAATCTGCTAGCTTGACTTAATTTGATAGTCATAACAGGCTGCGAACGGCCATGGATCAGTTGACAAGCAGGTGTTTTGCATGCAGCTGATCCCAGGTTGAATCCCCAGCTTCTCCAGGTAGAAAAGAGTTTGACACTCTAAAATATCATAGCCAGTCAATGAAGACCATGCGGGACTAGGTGATCACAGGTCTTATGATGGACTAATGGGCAACACTGTTTGGAGTCTCCAAGAGGGCTATTTTTTTCATGATCTTCCAACATGAAGACACCTTGAATGGGAACTTAGACTTTCCAAATGTATATGACATAGTATATGTCCATATACTAGCACTTTTGGTGTGTGTGTGTGAGGAGGGGGGAGAGGGGGGTCTTCTCAACACCATCGACCTGTTCCGAGCCTTATTTTACCCTTGGAAAAACAACTGAAGGGCAGTGGCAATAAATGGTCAGCGATGGGTTCGTTGAGGGCCAGTTAATTACATTCCCCCTAACCATTCTTCTTGCTGATGCTTCAAAACAGAGTATTGTTCTCATGATGAGCATACCAGGCTCCTCATCCCAGAGCTGTCAGGAGAAGAAATATTGGGATCATTTTATACTGCTGATCATTGGTTATTGTGCTCCTGTTTTGGTACATGTGCAAGAGACAACCACTCAAGTGGAAATAGTCTGAGATAATCTGTTAGGTTTAGATTTAAGATGAATTACCCATGTGATTGGGTGGCAGTCCCTCCTGTGTCAATCTCCCTTTGTGATAGTGAGGGAAGGAAGGTGGGGGAAACTTGGAAAACAGGCTTGTGTTGAGGTTTAAAACCTGGGGGAAACTCCGGAAGGAATGGAGGAGAAAATATGGCAGTGGCAAGAATGGTGTGGATATTCTTAGATACACCATTGCAATGGTGGCAATGGGTTTAGTTGCAGTCCTAGAAAAACATTCCCCATCCTTGATTTAAGATAATGGTAATTTCAGTCTGCCTTCTGAAACCATGTATGGACATCCCATCTGCCACCAGAAATCCCCATCTAGGCACATAGGTATGCAAGGAAAGCTGAGTTGCCCCAATTTTTGCAATGCAAAAATGCATTGTTTGCATTTTTCTGGAGTGCTGATGTACCCCAGCTTGATGTAACCATATCGCTGAGTATTGATAGTTTCGATACAACAGTGTATACCTCACCTTTAACTCTTTAGTAATGGGGATGACACCGTTGCCCTGATTTGTGGGGGGGGGGCATTGTTTTTCTGGGTACCATGCAAGGATGCAAAGTATCAGGGTGGGGAAAATATCGTGTTTCCTCATTTCATAGTAAAGCTTTTTTTTCTTTGTAGTACATGGGATGCATTGGATCTTGTGTGGACCAAATTTCTCTCTGTCCAGTGTATAAGCACCTTAGTCACTGGAAGTACACTCGGGTTCCTGTGTTTTGGAGGAAGAAATATAGTAGAATCCCACATTCAGGGTTTTCCTATGAATTCTGGTGTCTGGCACTTTGCAGGCAAAATCGTCTGCACGGTTTCTTACCTTGCCTTATGAAAGCACCACAGCAGAAGAAATGTTAGGCTGTTGCTTTGCATCAGGACATTCATCCATCAAGGTCAGACTTAAGACTAGGGGTGAGCTGCCCTCTCTCCACCAATATTCTCAGGGATGCTCAGTTATGGACTGGTTTGGGCACCTGCTTCTTCACCTTGACCTTCTCCTGCTGATTATGCTGCCCAGTTGTGAATTGTGGCTCTGCCCCTTCTATCTTTAGAATCTTAAAATCCTCATCATTCATCTATAGTATCATCCTATCTCCCGATTGAATAACTGCTTTGATTTCTAGTTTGGGAATGTTTTTCCAGACATGAGAAGAAGTGTATAAATTGGTTAACTAAATGCACAGATATTGATGGTAAGCCTGCCATGTTCCAAACAGACGTGATTCCCAGACCTAACCAGCGATACTGTACATCTTCTGCACAAGAGGCGCTCCAGGAATGACCTCTGTGGCCCCTGTGATGTGTGTGCACACACATGGATGCAGTTTGAAATATTTCTGTTCTGTGGTCACTGTGGGAGTATCCTGGAAGTTGCGCCTTCACTGCTTGGAGATCCCCAGAGACAAAGACTGTTGAGGCTTCTGACCCCTGCCAGGAAGAAGTCAAAAGGGCAGAAGGAGTGGTGGAGATGAGCATTGCCTCCCTGCCTTCTGTCTTCAGCAATTGGCTCTGGATGAGCTTTTGAGCCTTTCTAGCAGAGACACTTGGGGAGGACAAGGAAGAAAATTGGAGGAGGCTCATAGAATGGCCCCCTCTGCTCACTGCCCACCCGTGTGCCCACTTCCTCCTTCTCCAAGGTCACTTTTCCGATCTCAGAGGGCAGCCACTGCATTTGTCATGCCAGCTACAAGGGGACGGAAGTGTCGGGGCACCAACATTCCCTTCTGAGACAGGAGCCCCGTCTCTGGCCAGGGAAGGTCCTTCCTGAGCAATTCCATGGCTGTAGTGATGCTCTCTCAGAAAGCATATGATTGTGGTCTGTAACCTTTTTTCAAGTGACCCGACAGGATTATTGAAACCTTTGAGCCAAATGCTTTGCCATCTGCCTTCTTCACCTGCTCTTTGTGAATCAAAAGAGCACACTGCATTGGAACAACACTTCCTCTGGCGTCCAGAGAGGTCTTTTACTGGGGCAGACCAAACAGATGTCTAACTCTGTTATGCTGATAGTCTCTGGGGGCAGTTTACAGTGATGGCTTATGCACCTATATTGCATATTCATAACTGGAGAACTCCTGTTCTTGGGCGAACTAGAAAGAATTCTGAGCACTGGTTACAAGCTGCACCTTCAGAAGCTGTGTCCAGCTGTGCATGTAGCAATATGACCTGGCCGGGGCGAGATGTCGGTCACTGGGGGGGGGGGCAACCCTGATTGCTGCTTTCCCAAGGTACTCGCAACAAACAGTGGCAATTCCTTTCTCCCCAAGGTGGTTGTGAGCAACGCTGTAGTATAACTTGGTCCCACCCGGGGACTTTAGGCAAAGGAAAACAGGTGCTGTGAAATGCTGATATGACCCTTGCAGGCCATGCGATTCTTCCCCGTCGCCACAGAATTGTTCCCAACACACACACACACACACACACACACACACACACACACAGCATCACTTTGATTGTCTGTGAATGGAGCTAGCGAAGCAGTGGGGGGCATTCTTGCTCAGCGGTGGTTTCGCAGGAGGAGGGAGTGAACTTGGTGTCTTCTCCATCCAACATCTGTGCTCTGCTCACTGAGCTGCGTCTCCTGAATCTTAATTTCTTTCTTTTTTCTTTTAAGCTAGCGTACGAGGTGCAGCACCACTTCCCTTCCCTTGCCTGGGTTGAAGTTCACTGTTTCTGAATGGGCAGGAGAGAAGAACCGTTGGGCTTCTTCTTGAGAGCTGCATTCCTTTGTCTTCAGTATAATTAAGCATGCCCTTTCGGAAGCTCGCTTAACGTGCACAGCCGTGCACAGATGGCCTGGGCAGCCCTGGGAGCAGACTCTCTCTTCATTTGTGTTATGTGAAATGGCCTTTTAAGTGACTAAAGTGCAGCTGCAATAACAACAAAGAAATCCAGATGTCTTTTAAAGAACCACAGCACAGGATAGGGCTGTGCAGGCTGAAAGAATGCAGGAAAAGGCTCTCTAGAAAAAGGAAAAGAGAAACCAGCGGCTGGTCACCTTTGTCACTGAGGTCTTTTCTGCTTCACGCTGCAAATCCCAGTCTTGCACCTTTGCTCTCCTTAGAGGGTGGAAGTTTTCTTCCAAGAAGCGTTCCTTCCATAATAGCGGGATGGTGTCCAAAGGCGGCTCTACTAAAGGGGTTTCCTAGTGATATTCCACCTTTATTTACTTCTGTATTTCTATGCCACTGTTCTGAAATGCAAAAGCTTCCCAGGTATTTCAGAAGAACCTCCCTCCTTTCCTTCCTTCCTTTGGTCCCTCTCCTCCTTTCTTTTGAAAGAGGAAAATGTGCGTTTTCAACTGGAGAAAAAAAAAACTTTTTTTTTCTTAAGTAAGCAGCGAAATGTACATTCTCCCTCACAGACTGAAGTGTGAAAAGGCATTTTTTGTGGGAGAGGAAGCCCATTTGGAAGTGCACGTTTTTCACAATGGGAGCATGTATGAACATAACGGGAAGTCTGAGACTGTGTGAACTCTGCTGTGAAAAATCTGCTCACATTCATGTTCCAGGTTGTGGAGGGACTTGCTCTGCTATTTTTCAACCTGAACTGAAATCCTCAAAAACCCCAAAACAAAAGCGCAATGTATCAGAAACAAAAAACAGCAGGATAAAATCAGCCAATATAAAATGGCTAAAGGTCCTGAGTGTGGGAAAACCAGTATCCAGATTATAAATATTCAGAATAAAACTAGCTCTTGTGCAATTTCTCTCATTCTAAAATGTCTCTCCCAGGGCATAATTACTGGCAGCAGGGGCTTTCAGGAACAAGGTTGGCATTCTAGGCTGTTTTGCCTTTAGCCCTGCTCCAAACTTGCATGCAGCCCCCAAGATGGAGATCGGTCCTTGGGCTGAAAGAAACTCGTACGGATTTGAGTTCGGCTACTGTGTCCTACAACTGCACCTTCCTGCTAAGCAGTCATGAATATCTCGCCCTGCTCTCCTTTAAAAGTGTTGAAAGCAGAACTGGTTTTCAAGTTGGAATCTTTTTTTCCCTGCTTTGTTAACAGTTGTGGACTGCAGGGCAGCCAGCTGGGGAGAGAAACGGCCTGTCTCTCAAGCAGTGTTTGGTTTCTTGGGAGTCCAGGGGCAATAATTTATGCATTCCTTTTTCCTCCTGAACTGACATACTGAGTACATAACAGCTCCAAAAGGCTCGTGCAAACAGAATTTCACTTTGATGAGATCCCCCTCGAAATGCAGTGCTCCTAAATGCTCTTTTTTCTTGGGCACTTTGAATTAATTAAAGTCTTCCATCAAATTATACTGAAGTTTATCCCCTTCTCTTTTCCTGAAACACCCTTAATTTCCATCCGCTTAACATAACTTCACCCAAAGGATGATCATTGCAGGCTGTATTTTTTCCTAAAATATTGTGCTGGTGAGTTAGAATTTGATTTTCTCCCCCTTTGTGCCTTGCTAGAATTCCTGACCCATCAGCAGATTGCAGATGCTGCAGTAATTACAAACTCACCATCTTCAGCAATATGTTGTATTCTATCTATCCTTCAGGAGCAGAAAGGACTCAGACCCACAACAAGCTCTTGCCTCTGAGCTCCGGAAAAACTTGTGCATGATTTGTAAGGCTTTGATCTCCTCGCCCAAACTCAGAAGCAGATTAGACAACCATGATGTCTCCACCCTCACCCAAGTTCTCTGCACGAGTCTGGACCCTGAGATACATGGCCCAAGTTGCCAGACCACCATCAGAGATGCTGCCCATACCATTGGGAGTTCTTGGGTGGATGAAGGCGATGCATTTCTTGAAACTCCCACATATTCCTCCACTACTTCCCTCGACTAGTGAAATACTAGTTCCCTTCTCCAAAGCACTGGTTAAGCTTCGCCTTGAGTCCTGGATCCGGTTCTGGGCACTTGAAGAACACTTGCAGACAAATTGGAAAATGTTCAGAGGAGGGCAAGAGAGATGAGCAGGGGACTGGAAGGACCAAAGCCTTCTGAGAAAAGACTGAAAGAACTGGACACATTTAGTCTTGAGAAGACTGAAGGGAGGTCGACCTTTAATAGCTCTTTGCCAGGCAGACACTACATGGATGGAAAGAATCCAAACAAATGCAGGAAAGAAATGCATCCATCAACTTGGTAGAAATTCCAGCAGATTTTATACAATAAAGACCTCATTTGCAGCCTGTTGGGAATAGAAATAACTCTGATCTATTGCCAGTTTTTAAAAAGATGACTCCCCAAAAAATGAATTATTTTCTTCTCTTGGTTCTGCTGATCACTGTTTATCAGAAAGTTAAAATACCTGACTCTTTTTTCACTAATAATATAATGATACACTACCATCCTTATACTGTTTTCTACAGTCCTATGGTTGCAAGCTTATTGCTGAAAACATGTTGGAACTTCTACCCCTTAAATTGATTCCTTTGTCTCCAGGTTGAAGTTTCTGTTTGCCTTTGCCTTGTATTCTACTCTCTAGTCTTTTTGTTTTGGATTTTTGCAAGCTCTAAGACAGTCTTCCCTAGCCTAATACCCTCTGAATGCCTCGAACAGTGTGTGGGAAGTTCTTGCATTTGCTTAAGATTATATCAGTTTCGATGCATCCACAGAGTGTTAATGTGTGCATCAGAACTATACATAAACTTCGACAGAAGTGGTCCAAACAGCCTAATAGGTATTCATTTGCTTCACCCATTCAAATGTTGCAAAGTTCTCCAACTATCACATTATAGAAGTGAGCATTTATCCTTCCGATGCTGAAGAATTGGTATTTTAGCTATCAGGAGGACATCCGGAATTTATTTGCACTGACCTGCATTCACTTTCAAGAATCAGGTAAATCACTGGAAAGAGCATAAACATCAGTAAATATTAAGTCTTCCAATACAAAATTTATCCATATAATGCCCCTTCTGGGGAAGAGGTCTACTACTCTGCATCGCCAAAACCTATGTTTCAAAGAAGGATTCGGTATGTTACACCTCCAGCAAGCCAACTTAGACAAATCTCTATTAAAGAGACACTGGTGCATCCAACAGCCATGCAGCAGAAGTTTTTGCTCTTATGCATGGGAGGCACAGGGGGTTGAGCAAGTAGCATTCAAACCCTTGCAAAGGCACCAGGTTGGAGAAGATGGTGCACAGGTGGCCTGGAGCTGCAAGAACAACGGGGAAGGTCCCAGGATTTAGGCCTGTCAGGCAGAATCCTTCTTGTGCAAAGGGCTTTTAAAGAAGGAGGCACAGAAAAGAGATGCCAAAGGAAGAACATTGAATGATCCTGAACTTGCTAAGGAGTGAGCAAATCCCCACTTTGCTGTGATGCTCCGGCTCAGGATGTACACGTCACTTCTCAAGTTAATGCTCTGCTTTGGAGCACCTGGGAGATCCTCAGGTACTGAGATGAGACCCAGGCATAGAATGAAGCTGGCTCCCCGAGCCAAGGGGGCTTTTAGCATGTGGCGGTCCTTGGTGTGCTAACATTCGCTAAGTGGAAACAGCTGGTCATTGAGGCAGGAGTGGTTTTTCAAGGAGGAGACTTGAGGGCAAAAAGACTTTGTGAAATATGGCAAAGATCCCCCTCCTCCCACATTTCCTGACAAGTGAGATAATGAGTATATTTCACAGCGGTAATAAATATCTGGATTTAGAAGTAGAACGGTTCCAGGATGCACACATGCAAGCGCACACACATGCCATTAATAAGAACAACACTGACTTGCTGCTATTAATATTAGCATTGGTATTAAAAGGATCTATTGTCTAATGGAACAATGGGATTGCTCACTAGACAGATGTTTGGGAGCTTCATTTAAGATCATTGTGCAAACCGAGGTGCCAGTTTCCCATTGTTTCTGCTGCTCCTACTCCTATCTTGTGAGTGGCACTGTGGCCAAACATCTGGTGTTCAGGCAGAATGCCCTGGGCTTAATATTGAGCATCTCCAGCTGAAAAAGAACAAGGTGGCAAATGGTGGAGAAGACCCTTCTTTGCCTGAAAATCTTGGGCTAAATAGACCAGTTGCATGACCTGGGATTCATTCTCGGTTCTAGAATGTACAACTAGAACGTTCTGGGTTTAGCTGTGGTGGTCTTCCTCTGTATGCCATTGCCCTTGCAGCCCCCTTCCTCAGACCAGTTCAGCCTTCTGCCATAGGAGGCTGGGGGGAAAGGAGGAGGAGGGGGCAGCTGCTTGCTCTGCAAATCTGGGCTGACACACGCCTGGGTCCCTGGCATTTTCAGCTTAGCCTGCACACAGTTTCAATTATTTCCTGCTTCAGCGGTAGGTGGAGAATGGCTGTGGTGGTGAGACTCATTGCATCAGAAGGCTAGGAAAGAGGAGCTGCTGACATGTTTCCTAGGGGCAGCTTAAGAAAGGGAGGTGGGAGGCCCTGGCTGTGAATGCGTCCTGCCACAACAGCCAGGAAAGGAGAAGGCTGGCTAAAATGCTTCGTGGACATGGGAGAAACAAGTAAGAGGAGTGCAGGGCAGTACTGAGACCATCCTGGCTGGCAGTGATGGGCATTGCAATCCAGGCCATCTGGAGGGCGCTGGATTGGGAGGATGGAATAGGATGATGGACTGGGAGTAGGGAGACCTGAAGGCTGCTGCTGGTCCGCAGCTACCTTGCAGGACCGCTGTGTAGATAATTGAGAGGCGGGGGTGCAGGCACACTGCCTGGAGGAAGGGTGGGGTTGCAATGCATGTGCCAGCTGTGCACATGTCATGTAAGAGCTTGTGGCCCACATCGCTCCTCCGAGGGAACGGAGCACCTGCTCAAGTGATGCCAATACTGGTGTGCTACGCAGTCATTTGCGAGCAATCCCCTCATGGAAGTCTTTGCATTTTTAGCACAGGCCTTGGCTGGCACGGGAGCCATCACCGAAAGAGCAGGCAGAGGCAGCCTTCCCCACCCGGAGCCCTGGCAGGCTGCAGGCTTTGGAGAGCTGAGTACCCTCAGTGGCTCCCCTCCCTCAGTGCCTCTCCCTTCTCACCACCCTTGTCTCCAGCTGTTCTTTTCCATCCTCCTCTTCCTCATCAGGGCTCCTCCTCGCTGGCTTAGCAGGCAAAGAGGCCATGAGCAAGAGGGTCTGTGCATCCCCTGCTCCTCCTCGACGCCCCCATGGCTGTCTGGGTTGCAGCGAGAGGCACACAGCCATGCAGGTTATGATGTGGAAGAGAGGGAGCGGGTCCAGTAGGTCTCCTCTCACCAGGTGCTGCTGGGGGGGGGGGGCTCAGCATACCCTTGCTGCTAGCCCCACCTGCTTCCCTCAAGGTGCATCGGACTGTAAGATAGCAGTTGCAGTCCAGCACACCTGGAGGCCAGTAGGTTGCCAGGAAGGACTCAGGAACTGGAACTTACATAGGCAGGAGTACAGCTCCCAGTATTCATGTGCCTTTCCCAGCTTTTTTCTTTTAATGCTTTAGAAATGTGCTTCTTAAGGCTGAGCGCTTGATTTCTTTCTTTTTCTCTCATCCTGAAAAGTTACATTTTGCAATTGGTCATGCTAGTGTTTGTTGTTCACTTTAGGCAGCATCTACTCAGCCATCTGTCCCATTGAGGGCCCAGCCTCTTGCAAAACGACCTTTTTCAGTCAAGAAGAAGGATGCATGTTGCGGTTATCCCTGACCTCCCACCATCTTTAAGATTTTGGCATTTTATCCTAGCAACACTGTAGTCCGGTTCTGCTAATTGGATGCCACCTGGTGATAATCAGACACAGGTTTCTGGCTTTGAAATCCCTCCCTCCCTCCCTCCCTCCCTCTGTGTGTGTGCGTGTGCGTGCGTGAGAGACTGTCAGACAGACAGACTGACTTCTGTTGCAGCTCCAATTAATAGTTCGACCAGTGCAATGAATTCTCTCTAATTCCCACCCCACCTTCCACGTAGCTTTTTTGCAATCTTTTGCTTTAGACCACTATAATTATCATTTTTCTGCAGGCCTGTGAGTCAAAATTCATACGTGGTCCCACTTGTGCATCGTTGCAAACATGTTTCTAGACTGTCCAGCATGGAAACCAGAATTTTATCTGCTCTCGATAAAATGGCACTGCCCCCATTTAAGTCTTACTTCCAAGTGAACACGGAGGCCTCACAACCTCCTGGAACTCACCCATATTTTGAAAGAGATACTCCTTGAAAACACAACAAGCTGCCACAGAACAACAGTCACCTTGGTTGGTTCAAATGGACACATTTTCCTGGAGAACCGAACAGGGAAAGTGAGCTCTGCAGTTTTCCCACAAGGGCTGGCTGTGTGCGAGACTGATTCTTTGGACCTCCTGCCATCGCAAAGCATCCCTCCCCACTTGCCCAGGACAAGTGCATTTAAAAGATGAAATAAAAGTCATGTCCTGTAGCTGTTGTATCATAAAATAATGATAGTACAACCTGAAACTTGCTCGGGCTCCAGTGGGGCAGTCCAGCTGCAAAGAGGCAAAACTACTACATGAAGGGTTGGGTAAATCCAGCAAAGACTAACATGCACCAGAGTTGATGATGATCCAACTCTGCTCTTCAATGATTCGATGATTCTGTGATTTGATGATGGTGATGATGGGGTGGGATGAACTGGGGGAAGCTCTTACAAAAAAACCCTTTAAATCTTGCAATATCATTTCTTTAGATCTTCTTCTAAAGTTGTGTTTTTAACAGTATTGGGCAACTGCTAGACCTCACGATTCAAAGGTAGCAATTTGGGGTTAGTGGATGGCCTTGTGGCTGAAATTTGCTGTCTTTAGACCTTTAGAATGGAATTCAAAATGGGTCTCAGGGTCAGTCGTAGAACCTGGCTGTCCTATCCATTAATGGATGGTATATGGTTGGTGTTGGCTTGCTTAGGTAACATCATAGGGCATGTGGTGGTTGTACTAAAAGAAAATTGGTGCTAGAGAACTTGCTAAATGGCAGGTTGAGGGGAGATTGACCAATGTGATCAGAGAGTGCCATGAAGGAACACAGAAAGATTCTAGAATAAACTTGCCAGAAACCTGCTGCTGCCAAGACATAAGTTCCTACATGCCAATTGGATAAGCCAAGAGGTGTGTGTGGGTGGCCTTCCGGTCCTTGGTGCATTTCAAATGATTTGTGAAATGCACATAAAGAGTTGCTCTTAAATCAATCAAAATACTTTTAGGTTAAGAAAGAGAACAATCACCCATTTATTTAATTTCTATTTCTTCAGCAGACTACAAAGAAGAAGTGAGAGTACCTTTTGGCCATAAATGGCCTTCTCTAATTTGCTGCAGAAGATGGCATCCTGCCTTCCTTTCCTTTCTGCTTTGTTTGATTTTGTTTTTGTCTCCTCCTCCCCTGGCTCTGCCAGAGAGATAAGTGAAATAAATTCCTCTTTGTTTCCCTTCATTTTTTCTTTTCTCTTTTTCGCCCAGAGAACATTCTGATGCTTTTTAAGTGCAATCAAAATTGTACGTGCTTCTGTGTCTGCACTGCCCCACAGAAATATCTTTGCACGAAGTTAGCACTGACGGAAGGGGGCTCCGAAGTCTTTTAATGAGAGAGAGAAAGTTTTTGAAATGGCTTTGTGCTGGCGTGCTGAGCCTAAGGTGAAATACACAGGAAAGGGGGATTGGCTGAATTATCACTTTCTGAAAATCATGTTTACTATCTCAGCTAGGTTTGACACATCACCCAGCAGCTTCTGTTTGTGCTTCTTGTTCCGGTGGATAATGGTTGTGTGAAGCCACCCAGGGAAAGGCAGATGGTGAACCTGCCAAAGTTGATTAAAGGGGCTCCAAGCCATTGCGGTCGCTTGGGCCTCTAATGAGCATGTTGGCCAAGGCCCAACCCAGGGAGTGTGAGCCAGTCCAGACTAGGGAATATACTTGTATCTTGTCAGGGTTAGGAACTGCTTGTGCCGCCTTTAATACTTGAGCGCACCATAAATCCCCTGCCAAAAAACTCTCATCAGCTATTCCTCACACTTGTTTTAGACAATGTAATGTGTCGGGGTGAAGAAAATGATTGTTTGCAGAAGTGAAAGAAACTGTATTTCCTACTTGCTTAATTGGATTATTCTGCAATGGCACCTAGAGCTTTGAAACAGAAACACAGGAAAAACTCTTTGCAGAGAGCTTAGATCTCAATTTTATGACCAAACAGAAAGTAGCCCTCATCCTGCATCATGCTGTGACTTTAGTATCCCAGGCACACATTCTATACTGTAATTTAAATATGAGTAACCCTAATTATGTCTTCTTTTATAACATTGTTGCAAAGTGCCTTGTCTAAAGTATCCTCAGATATCACTTTCCTGTCTTTGTTGTTGTTGTTGCTAAAAATATATGAAAGAAAAAAGCCTGGGGTAACAAAGTCACCCCAGACATTCCATAAAAATAGCTGGGTGGGGTGACTTTGTGACCCCAAACAGAACCCCCAGAAAAGGCAGAAAGCAAGGTTCAAATCAGGCCATCTTCTCCTCATATTAAAGATAAGATTTAGGCTATATTTTTCAGCAAACACATTGAAAATTCATTGAGAAAAAACTGGGTTGCCATTTTTTTAATTAGTAGGCCAAACCATTGTTATGCATATAAAAGTCATTGGACCTGCTATCAGTATACAAATGTTCTCAGGATTAAAACATAAATCACTTGTGTTTTCTGACAACTGAAAGCCACTCTTATGCTTTCTGAAACCCCCAAGAGAACATTCCAGCAGCACAAAAGTGTATAAGATTTTTCATTGTTAGTATTAAATTATAATATTACATTTGTATTCCACCTTTCTTCCTCTTTTAAAGGACCCAAGACAGTTTACAAGGTCCTTTTCCTATCCATTTTATCATTACAAGAACAACTCCTCTGTGAATTAGGTTAGGCAAGAATTAGTGACCAGACGAAAGTCACCCAGAGAGAGAGAACCACAAACTAGATTTCTTAATTCTCAGTCAGCATTCTTTAACCACTGCACCACACTGGTACTTTCTCTTGGGGTTATAAAGTCACCCCAGAAGCGGCATCTGTTAGGATTCTTTTTTGAGAGGAGATGTGTTTACAGCCTCATCTAGAAAAGCCTCTATTCAGCTGCTTGCTTTTTAGTTTTTATGTGTTGGTATGTTTTATTCTTCACTGCTGGTTTAAAAATACAGTCAATCGATTCAGCTTCAATTTACTGGCCCTCATCCAGTCCAGACAAGCATTCAGCAGGATCACTTGATTATTTTGTGGAGATGGTTGCCATGGGATGTGATGATGTCCACTGGCTAAGAGGACATAAAAATGAGGGAAAGACACTGAGTTGGCTACTGTGGAGAGCAGAATGCCAAACTCCGTGGGGCCTCCTTCTGATTGTCCTATGTTTGTTTATTATTTATTTATTTATTTATTTATTTAGGGGACTTCTATGCCGCCCCATTCGCCGAAGCCTCGGGGCGGCTCACAAACATAAATAAATAACATCCTATAAAACAATATAATTGAACAGTATAAATTAAGTCACCCTGGCCAAAGAATAAAATAAATGAATAATATTAACAATTAAAATAATTTTTGAATAGAAAGGTTGCAGTGAGCCTCATCTTATTTCACCTGCATCATAAAATGAGGTGGACAGGCTGCATTCCCACCACCCAACCATTTGTTTTATAATAAGTTTTATTCAAAATTATGATCCGAAAAACAAAGAAAAACTAAAAACGACTTCAGTCCTCAAAAACATCGAGCCTGCTGGGTCAGCCTCCACATTTTTTCCCAATTATGATAACTTAAAAACATTGTTAGATCTATACGAAGTTCCATTTCTCTAGCAAAGCATAGAAAGAATCCCAAGTTTGACAGAAGCCACCCAACCATTTGACAGGGTTGTGGAGCAAGGTAATTGGAGAACTGGCCTACAGGCTTTGATGTCGTGAGAACAGCTTCATGTTGGCAATTCCCAAGAACGTTGCGGACAGGTGACGCCTACCGGGGTTAGACGTTAACACTCCAGGGGTTTGGATTCTGCAGTGAGCAGATGATCCCATGGAATGAGACTCCGTAAGAATGCAATGACCACCATCTTTAATACTGGTGATTGTTTGTAATTGCATTTTCTCTCCTTCAGCCTATCCTGGTGTTTTCAGACAGGCATGGAATGTATCGCCATGCCTGCTTTTTGATGGCATGCCAGACATCTGTGTGGGCTCATGCAGTCAGAATGTTGACCTTGACTCTCCCACCGTAGCGGCTACCTTGAAGTGGTTGATCTGCAAAGCATCGCAGGGCTCTTCTTAATAGAAGGTGTCAGAGGTCTTATTAAAATGACAGCAGGAACCTTGTTGTGCTGGGAAACGCGTGTGTTTGGCCAGAGGGAGGGGGAATAGTAAACAGATGGGCCGTCATCGAAGACAGGATTAAGGCCCTAATGGAAAGGGAATGTATATGTGTGTGGGTGAGGGAATTTTTTAATAGAATCAGAGACGGCTTATCCATTGTGCAGCCATCATCCTGGCAATTATCATTACCAGCATATTTATAGCAGTTAAATATTCAAAGTGGCGTTGGGTTTTTATAGCTCTCTAAATAAAAGGAGCTTTTAGCAAGCAGAAGCGGAGGTCTTTGGATCTATTGCAGCTCAGTGTCCTCAGCGCTTAGGAGAAGAGGCCCCGTTTGGCACTTTTGTGGCTTCTGTCTTTTTCCCTCCTTACTTTCTCCTTGGCGCTCCTTGGGACACCTTATGTTTACATGCCGAAGGGTGCTGGGGATGAACTTGGGGTGAGGGGCAGCAGGGTTCTGGGAGAGAGCCAGATGAGAAGGGACGGCCTTATTTCAGTGGGTAGCTTTGGGTTGGATTCCTGGCATTTTCCTGGTTGGGCATGAAAAATCCCTTTCTGGACAGATGCTGGCAGTCAGTGTCAACACTCCTGTGCTGGATGGACAAGGGTTGGACTCCACAGAAGAGCCAGTGTGGCTTATAAGGGTTTGAACGTTGGACTGGCCACCTGGGAGATCCAGGTTCTAGTCCTTGCATGCCATGAAGCTCAGGACTTCCTTCCCAAGCCCAGTCCTTGGCTTGGAAGCTACTGGGGCCCTGATGGGGCTTGATCATCTCATTGAAGCAAGGGTCCATCCAACCCATCATTCTGTTAGCGTTCCTTCACATGAGGATGGGTTCGTACAAGAGATGGTGAAGATCATAACCCTGAAAGCTGACCATGGTGCCTTCAGTGCGGCTTTGCTTGGCCACTCTCCTCCCCAGAATTACGTGTTTCTGGAAGATTCCAGGACAGGAGGTGAAGAGAGTTTTTAAAAACCATGTGTGGTAGGAAGAAGTAAGGTATTTCATGATAACCGAGTTCATCTCTATTATCACCTCCTTTTGCTCTGGCACTGAGCAGTGCTAAGTGAATGACCCTTCCCTGCAGCTGTGCCTTCACCACCAACAAAGAGGGACTTTCATCCTTGGGGACTCCTGGAGAAGTGAGATATTGCTGCCGTGCGTATCACCTCGGATGAGTTCACTCCAGGCAAAGGAAGTAGTACTGGAGAAATGGAATGGCAGGGTTGGTGTGACCATTGGCCAGTTTAGCAACCGTGCACCATGATCCAAGCTTGGAAAACAAGCATTTGCCATTTCTAAGGAACTTAAGGAGACTTTTGGATTAGGGTTACACCAGGAGCATTGCAACTAACGTCCTCTCAGGGCCTGATATGGGACCACTGTGGAACTTTTACCACTTCAGTGTCAGAAATGAGCTAACACATAACCAGTGACATTTTCTAGGCAACAGCAGGGAAATGCTTGTAGTGCTCATATTTTTATAACAGAGATCACCGCTGGCACCTACTCCTCCCACACATTAAAATATGCAGTGATCATTCTCATTTCCTTCTGCAAAATCAAAGTCCTCCATTGATTTAAAAGCCAGGATGGTATTAAGAACACAAAAAAGTCATTCTGTAACAGACCAACAGTTCATCCAGTTCAGCACTCTGTTTGCCTAGTGCAGACCAGCTGCCCACAGGATCCCTCCAGCGGGATGGGTGCAAGACCTCCTCCTGCCCAAGCTCCTCAGTAACTGATGTATGCAGGCAGGCCATCTCTGGTGAAGGAGGTAGCTTATGACCGGCAAGGCTAATAGCCACATATAACCGTCCCCTCCTCCCGGAACCTGTCCAATCCCTTTTTAAAGCCATCCAGATTGGCATCCATCTCCACTTCCCATGGCAGCAAATTCCATAGTTTGACTCTAGGCTGTGTGAAGAAGTGCTTCTTTTTATCGGTCCTAAGTCTCCCACCAATCATCTTCATGGGATGATCTGGGTTTTGAATGATATGGAAGAAGGAGAAAAATGTCTCCTTCTCTCCTTTCTGCACACAGCATGAATCAAAACGGCCTCTTTTCTTCCCAGTGATGCATTCTGTGTAACACAGTTCTTTGTCTGCTTTTACAGCACTTCAGCACTGCCCACGTGCTCAAGAAGCAAGGCTTGCTTTGGTCCCTTCCCAGAGACCCTTAGCCACTGTGTGGCATAATTTATCACACCCAAATGTACTTCATCATGGGTCTTTATTGCATTTAGGAGCACCTTTCCCATATGAACCTACCCAGCCCCTTTGATCAAGAAGGAAGCTGACTACAAGAAGAAGGGACTTTTCAGGAGTGGCCCCCTGACTTTGCAATGAGCTCTCCAGAAACATTTGTCTGGTGCCCTCTTTCTATTCCTTTCAGTGCCGTACAAAGACCTTTTTTTATTTTGCTGGTATTTGATTTGTTAGTCTGGCTTTAATGGTGGTATATTTTAATATAAAGTGTGGTTATGCCTTTTATGTAATCGTAGGTTCTGTTAAGAATGCAACATGGTTGCACTTTTATTATTTGATCGAGCATTTAATATTGTGTGTTTAATGTTTTATATAGTTTTTATATAGTTTTATTGTTTGTAACCCACCCAGGGAACTGTGTGGCTAATGGGGGGTGGGTAAAAATCCAATGATAAACACATAAATAAACCCACTTCTGTGTAAATTTTAACTGATGCTGGAAAATGCGCATTGCTTAGGAAGGCTGGGTGCTGAGACGGATAGCTTCTGTGAGCTGCAAAGAATTCTCAAAGAGTGGTGGACAGGACCAGCCATATTCAACCAGCTCTTTCCTACTAGTTTAAAGCAACTTTGCTTCCCAGCTCCAGAAGCAAATAGCTTGGCAATGACCCATCCATTTTTTTCTGTCCTTATTCACTTATTGCCTTTCCTTCTTCCTTCATTTCTCTTAAATCCAGCCCATCCCCAGACAAGACTTGGCAAAAGGGGATCATTCATGTCATCCATCCTGAAGTGGGAGGAGGTGGTGGTGGTGAAGCTCTCTTAAAGATATTTACTGATTTTTCTTGACAGTTCCTCTGGATTGCTTTCCACACTGCAGTTGTTAAATTTGTTGTTTCAGCGGCGAGAGAGTTACTGTCTTTGCTTGAACAGCATTTTCTTGCTTGTGCTTCCTCTTGCAATCCATCAAAATCAAATGGCCAGGTGGGCACTTTTCCCCACATTTCAGTAGGGTGTCTTGTCAAAAGAGCCCCAAATATATATCTTTTGTGAGAAGGGAAAGGACCAGCCGATGGCTGGATGGACATATATCTAGGAATCCTCTTTATATATGCATAATGAACATGGGTATTTAACCGTGAGATGAGGTGATGGCTATTATCTTAGACTGATATAAAGAAAAATCAGTCTAATTCATGGAGGATTTTTCTATTCACGGCTATAAAGTGCATTACAAGGTTGCTGGAGCTAGAATGGAGAACCTTTGGTTTTATAAGCAGGTGTTCTGTGCGGTGGCAAACAGAACCTTAGAGCCTCTTTCTGGGCAGTGAAATATGTTCAAGCAACAGAGTGGCTCCATTCATGCAGACTGTTAAGACACCAGGCAGGATCTTGCCCCTGGACCAGAAGTTCCCCACCCTTGGTGTAGTCAGTTCTGATGTTCTTAGTGTTAAGAAATATCGGTATAAGATAGTCAATATCAGTATATCGCTCACTTGGAACAAGGGAGGGCTCTTCCATTTAAATCCTGCTAGATGAGGGGTGCCTGCTGCTCCAGGGGGTGAAAAATGGAGTTTCAGGGGGTGCAGAAGAGTGGAAGGCTGTGTTGCAATTTCCCAAAATTGGTGATCACGACATTGCTTGCCCCAGATCATCCCAATAATAAAATTATTTAAGATCATTTGTTTGCATTTGGATCCATTTGGATTTGTTTTGTCAATCAAGACAAAATCTAGGAATTGGCTGAACCCATAGGCAGAGTGGCGGATCGCTATCAGCACTCTTTTTGACAAAATTGTGAATGGGAAGCCAGAACAAAGAAGTCATTGAATTTTACATTAACAATTGGGATTGATTTTACTGCCTATTTTTCCCTAATTGCTCAGTTTCTATTTGAAATTTATGCATGGAGCTAAACTGAGTTCCATTTGTTCACCTGCAGTACTATATGTGGTGCAGTTTGTATTTCAAAAATTAGAAATTTGACTTCTTCATCTTCCAAAGTGATACTACTTTTGTAGGAGGTGTGAACATAAATATTTTCTAGAGGTGTGCAGCCTAGAAAAGATTAGGTACCACGGTGCTAGATTCTGGGAAGCAGGTTGGTGGACTGCATGGAAAGCTGGATTATAATATCTTGAATCAATAATCCAAGTAGGGATGGCCCCGAGTGCACATATCCCCACGGGATTTTGTTAGCTCCCCGCTAGTTCCAAAAAACCACTGGCTCAGGGTAGCCGTGGAGCAACATTCCAAGTCTGTTGTCAGTTCCGTGGAAGCTGGTGGACCTTGGTTGTTCTGGATGACAGTCTCCATCTTCCCAGACCATTGGCAATGGAGGCTTTTGCTGCTGGGAGCTGTAATCCGAACATCTGAAGGTCATCGCTAGGGAAAGATGCCCCAGGCCCACAGGAATTAGCCCAGGACTGCTTTCCATTTCCACAGTGCGCTATCCCGGGTGCTGAAAAGCATGGCGAGGTCCTCTCTGCAGCCTGCTGACCTGGCACGTCAATCCTGGGCTGTTGCTCCTTGACAATTCTCAGCCCAAAGCACAGCTATAATGAATGCGCGCTCATTGCCCAAAGCATTCAAGGGGAATACTAAGCCGGCCCTCTGCAAAATGCCTGCGTTTTGCTTCCGCGGCATATCCCAGTGATGCTGGTGTGTCTCCTGCTGCAGGTGGGACTGGAGTGCTGGCAGCTCTTGGGTGCTGGAGCTGAGTCACTCACAGTGGAAGAGGATGTTAGAGGAATGTTCATGGCTCCTTTGGGGTTCTTATTTGCTCCCATTATTGCCTGCCTTTGTGCCTGTGCAAGACAGCTCTTGATTCAAAACAATAGCTTACAATTTAATCGGCACAATACAGACAAGCTCCTTCCACCTGTACTGTTCTGTCACTCTGTACTAGGAGTTCTGCTCTGAGCTGGGCGTTGGACCTGATGGCCACCTTGGCTGCTTCCACTATTCTGTGATTATAGTATAGGACAGGAAGATAAATTCACAGCTGCTGCATGAGCTGGTTTTGGGAAGGGAGGAGCAAAATAACAGATGCCACCTGCTGACTTGATTGAAGAGGCCTTCCTGGAGGACCTCTCCCTCTGAAATAGCCCTGTGAGGTGGGAATTGATGGAGACAGTTCCAGGAGGGGAGCGGTCAGTGGCGCTTGGTCCCAGCTGAGATGGAGGAAGCCTTACCACTCTGCGCTCTTCTCACACCTCTGGAGTCTTTCCAAGGGGGAATTGATGTATCTGATGCAATGGTCCAGAAAGAGGGTGCGCTCGATTTTCCCATGTCATCACATCCACAAATATTCCTCATCTGATGCAAAGTGTCCAGTGAAGAATGATTGAGGACCGATATGATTGGACACGCTGTATTTCTTAACAACAGCAGTTAAGCTTTACGACACCTTCCAAGAGTTTGAAGTGCTTGCAATGTATTATCTCAAGAATCCTTTTAAAACCTCAGGGTTAGAGCACTTTTGCAGAACATCAGTGGGCACATAGAGTCTTCGTTTGACTCTCAGTATGGCCTTTTCTTCCAGACTTGGTTTGGAAATGCACTTCTGTGTGATATGTTCTCAGATAAACTTTAAAACTGACTTAATGTTGGGGAAAGGCACAGCCTCTGAGAACACTGTTTACTCATGGGTTTGATTTTATGCACTTATGTTTTCTAGAAGACCATGCATGCAGAGTGACTTATCAGGTTTGTTTAAGAAACAATAAGAAAGACATGAACAGACAAAAAGATTTTTTTAAAGAAAGCTGTGCCAAAGCATCAGAAATGACAACTGAAAACAGCAGCAAAAAGCATCTACAAGGTCTTATGCAGAGAAATTGCCCTGAGAATTCCTGCTTCCCCCCCATCATCTTCTGAGAAGAGTGTTAGATAATCTTAACACCTCCAAGGGGAAAAGAACATATTCTCTCTTGTGCTCACCTGCTGAATGTCTGGTGGGTGTGTGTGTGCGTGTGCACACGCGCGTGCATGCACACACAGGGAGAAGGGCTACTAAGTTATTTATTTTATACGCCATTCTGGAATTGCAGCAGTAACTGTAAAATACAGAAACTCCCATATGTCTATAGCCAAATGGAGGATGGGGTTAGGGTTAAGGCATGATACAGATATGATGGAAGTAGATTTCCACCAGGATCAGAAGCAGCTTGTCCCTGTAGACCAGTTGGAGGCAGCTGATGGCAGGGCATGGGAATAGTATAGTGGACACAACAGGTCTTTGGATTAATATATCACGGTGGTTCTTATATTCTCCCCCCACCCACACACCCATTTTAATCTGTATTAACTCAATTAATAAAAACAAATTTTATAACATACCCAAGAATCGTATACAAGTAAGAAAAATAACTTTCTTCAAAGCAATCAAAATTATACAATATTTTTATATTCTTATAAAAATAAGAAAATTATTTTTAAAAGTAAAAATTTTTAAAGTTAGCCATGCAACATCATAAAGTGTGCCATCACCACCTCACACACAGGTAGGGAGGTTTGAATCCACAAAATCTGTGCACACCAAATTTCTCTGAATTTCACCGGGAAACTTATTCCAGCTCAGATTTGAACTAGATTGTGAGCTTGGCTTTTTTGCTTTTTGCACTAAAATGCATATAGATCTCCATGCACACTTTTCTCAGTGTATGTTTCAAGTATGCACATCTTTGAAATGTGTGCATTCTTTCTCCCACAATTAAAGTGTCTCGGTGTGCATTTTTCAAAAGACACATGCTATCAAAGGCAGTTTTAGACATCCACAATTAACACTGCAAGCTCAGAAATGTGCAGATGTTGAATACAGATGATCTGTGTTCAAACCAGAAAGTTAGAACTGGGTAAATCTTGATCAAAATGAAACTGAAAGGAATTTCTCAGCTATCTTTATTCTCAGGAGCACAAATAAGCAACAAAGACCCGGTGGGAAAGTCAGAGCTGTAAAGAGCCAAGACCTTCCTAAACGGAAGCATTGAAACACATACACAGAGGAAAGGCTTTAAAAGAGGAGCAAAGAAGAGAAGCCAGTAGAATGAAGTTCGGCAACACATTTATATGAGACAAGTCCTTGGAGACTGCTGTCCCAAGAGATCCTGCTTGGCATTGAGAATGTCCCTAATTCCTTCCTCTAGAATTGGAGAAGGACAGTCATTCAAGACAATATTAGGCTGACAGAGGCAATGATCTAACTTGGCATAGGGCAGTTTTATATGCTACCTAAGGATAAAGATAGAGCAGCTTTCCAGAACAAAGTTTGTAGAACATTCCCCTTGAAGCTCCTCGTTGAAGCCGCCCATGTCACACTGCAAGATAAACCTGCTTTCTACATGCATTTTGGTTGTGAAGGGTCAAGTCAGCAAAGCGGAAGATGTTTCCTGCGTTCAGCGAAGCTTTCTGGACCACGGACAGAAGGGCTCCGCATTAATACATGCATCATTTCCCTGCTTTAACAGCCCGTTCTGTCTTTAGCTTCTGCTACAATGAATAACAAGTTCCCCGAAAATATCTCAAGATCTCAAAAGTTGCTGCAACATAAATTGGGAAGAACATTCTGTAGCACAACAAAGCAGAACACATTAAATATGCAGGAGTATTTTTTTTTTCCTGAAGCAGGCATTACCCCATGAGAAAGAAATCTTGCTTTTTAGAAATGTCTAAACACACCATCAAAATTATTTCGCAGTGCAAAGTGAGGAAGGATCCGTTGCATTCTCTCTTTATCTTCCCCCATGCTTTGTACTTTCCAGAGCTAAGCACATGAAAAGCCTTTTATCAGCAAGCGCTGTGTTTGATGATAAGAGTATCTGCCAAACTTTCCATGCCCCAAATTATCCAGGCGTGGTGTGGTTCTCAGAGTTGTCCTCAAAATCTCTGTGCAAGTGCTTGGTATTATTATAATTAAATGCAACATGAGTGTAACATTTGGCAACATTTGAGGCTTTGCGTTATTTCATTCCTTTCCCTCTCCATTGTCCATCAGAGTCCTTAGAATAAGGAGGGAAAACTATTAAAATGGGGGTGGGTGGATCACACAAGTATCACCCCTTATTTTTGGACATCCTTCAGCTGAGCACCAAGATCAGGGGCTCAGAACCTAAGGAAAAGGGGCAAGTCGCATCCTCCAGAGTTCACAGTCTGCTAACTTTCCCTGGCTCTACTCTGCTCTCCCGATCATGGCTCCTTTTGCCAGTTTCCCAGCTTATGTGCACTTCTGTGTCCCTACTCTCAGCAGCTGAAATGCCTCTCCTAGTGGTGGTTAAGAGCTTTAAACTACTATGGGGTGGAGCTTTTGCTATTTGGGATGCATCCCTCTGGAACTCAGAACCGCTTCAGAAGGGAACTGGGACTTGAACTTAAAGGAGTTCTTCACCCTGTATCTGACAGAACTCAATGACCTTTACCAGGCATTGCCAGATCTCTCTCTCTCCCTCCCTCTCTCTCTCTCTGGTTCATTATTGGAGATGAAGTACTATGGAGTTGTTTTTCTGTCATGGAGGGAATGAATGAAGTCAGTAGTTTGTAGCATCCCTCTGTGCTCCATGTTCTGGCTAATCATAACCCTGCTGTTCCCTCTTCAGGCAGCTGACGCTCGATCACTTTCGTGTTGCCATTAACTTGGTTCTGCTGGCACTTATGTGTCACGTCTTCTTTTCCATCCTCTGGCTTTCTCAGCGATTCTTTCCACCTCCACCACCCCTCCTACAATTGCCTTCTTCGACTTGAAAATATTCAGTCCTCTCTCTAGGACCAGTGCCTCCAATGCTGGCCTGTATGTCAGTGCTGATACTGATTTCAGTCCGTGCCGCATGGAGCAATCCACCTCTTCCCCTTTAGGCTCTTGAGAGTGAGATCACAGCTCCCAGTGCCGGTTTTTGTGGATGTGATATTTCTTGCACAGCTAGGTGGCTGCTGCTAATGGAATCTTTCCCGAACGTCACAGAATGTCCTCTCTAGCCATGTTGCACTTCATCAGTGCAGCTGAATGGGACAGAGGCGTTGCTCATTCATGGCGAATACTGCATAGCTGTGGAACCCTCTGAGTTGGAAGCCATGTCCCACGAAGGGTAAGAACCCCCTGCTTCCTTGAATTGAACTGAAGCTAAGGTCCTTCTGCATCATTCTTCCTAAAAATGAAGGCAAGGACCTCCCCCTCTCCTGTGTCCTCAACATGGTGGTTTCCAAATGCCTGCTGCCTTCCGATCATGGAGGCCCTGTGCAGCCATTTTGGCCAGTAGCCATCGATAGACCTCCTCTGCAAGTGGACCTGATCCAGAGGCAAAGCACAGGGGTGTGTACCGTGCGTTGAGCATGCAGCTACCTTGCAGGAACAATGCGGAAGGCAGTAGAGCCTGCAAAATTAGCACACGTACACGGACTGCTGGGGCTTAAAAGAGGAGGGCATCGGAACTAAGTTTCTCTGTTTCCTCCAAAGGTCTGTGGTATTTCTCTGCTGGGCACTGAGGGGTGGCTAGTGATGGGCTTAGAGGATGGGTGGAGTGCCCTGTTCCTTATGTGCAATTCCATGTAGCCTGTGGCTACCAGGCGATTGCCCAAAGGCAAGCTGGGGGAATGACAGCAGCAAATGGTAGCAGATCCAATAGGAATTTTAACCCTAAACAGCTTTGCTTGGGACTGCTGCTCTGCTGTTGGCTTGCCTTAACTGCAGTTGGTCGCCTCACATGTCAATCATGCTTGGGAGGGCACCAGTTGGAGGAAAGCGGTCCAAGAAAAGCTTCAGCCCCAGGTAGTTCGCTTTCTCCCTGCACACTTCCTCCTCTGGCTGCCACAATCAGCCTGGATTGGTCTAGAAGGAGCAACATTTGTTTATTGGACTTATAGGCCACTTTTCTTCCCGTGAACCTAAAACAACTTGCATCATTCTCCTCCTGCTGCTCTCATCCTTATCCCCACAGCAACAACCCTGTGAGGTAGGGTGGGCTGAGAGTCTGTTCCTGGCCCACTTGGCTCCATGACTGAGCAGGGACTGGAACCCAGGTCACCTGAGCCTCAGCCCTGTGCTCTTAACCACCATACCACACACATTCATTTGTTGGAAGAGGATGCTGCCCTGCCCCGCCCTGCCCCTGCCCCCCTTGGGAAGTTCTGCGAGATGTTATGGAAATGTAGTGTGCATTAGGGTTGGCAGGCACACTGGCAAAGAAAGGAATTCAAGAAGCAGGCGGTGGGGAGTTGAGACAGCACCAGACCAGAGTGTCGGATTATGCTTCTCCAGTTCTTTCCGTTGGACACGCTGGGGATGGAGGGATTTATCTCTGCACTTTTCATTATCCTACTTTGGCAGGGCAGTTTTTTGCCTCCCTGACAAGCTTTCTTGATTAGTTTGCTTTCTGTGTTAGACTGTATGTTTCATCTAACAAATCCTGGCAAGTATGAAATCTTCTCTGAGGTCTTGATCCTGCTGCAAGGAGCTGGCAGCTGGCATTTCTTTAAAAGGGGTAGGAGAGTTCTTTAAAAGGAAGAAAAATGCCACACGGGCTTGTGACAAGAACTGGGCAGGAGATGAAGACGAGAGAGAGAGGGAGGCAATGGGGTGTGCTTGAAACTTAAGGGGTTTAACAACTATGTCTATCTCATGGCTCCCATATGTCTCCCAGCTGATGGTACAGAACCTCTTTAGAGCCAGCAGCCGGAGGGTTTGTAGCTTGCACAACACAGTGGGGATCCTTGGAGGAGGATGCGGCAGAGGAGGGGCCGGTGGAACGTTTCTCCATTGCACTGCAGGCTGGAGGGGCAAACAGCGTGTCTGTATGTTCTTGGCCTCTTGAGTTGCATTGCTCAGAGAAAGGGGAGAAGCGAGTTGTTCCTTTGGATGGCAACAAGCTCAAGGCTTCCATGTGGCTTGCTTTCCAAGGCTCCATGTTCAGGATTGCACCCAAAGGATGCTTTGGAAGTGCGAGGACCGGGCACCCACATTTGGGAGGACCCTGCGCCACCCTTGATTCAGCATCTCAGGAGGGTAAAACCCTTGCAATTCTGGATTCATTCCCTTGCATAAAAGATCTTAGGCCTATGGATGGAGGAAGCAAAACTCCCGAGAGTATTTTTACCGAAGGGTGGGCTGCAAATGTAAAATGTATCTTTTTTTCTCTTAGTTTATTGTTAGGTAAAATTACCCCATAAGTGACATTTTCTGGCTGACTCCCAAACAAGTACCTCATTAGCATACAGTGTAAAAGCAGCTGCAAACTAGCAAAAGTGAAAAATGTAGAGTTTTAAACTGAGGGTATAATTAATAGTGCCAAATGACACTGAAAGATCAAGGGAGTAGGAAGAGGTTTTCACTCCTCCATCCCTTTCCTGGAACAGGTCAACCATCTGAGTGACAAAGGCCAGTTCTGTCCCCAGGCCAAGTCTAAACCGAGACTGAAAGGAGTTAGAGGAAACAAGCTGTTTTTGTCCCTCCGGGCATTTCAATTTTGGGGAAGAGAAGGGGGCAGCTCTGGCAAGTTGAAACATGATTGTTTTAGGTAAGTCTTTCAAAATAGTGCCTCGGGAAGCAGGAGCCACCCGTGCTGTAAAATGAATATTTTGCTGCTTAAGGCTGCTGCTAAATGTCGTCTTTTGTTTTCAAACACATACATCATTTTAATTCTTAGTTTTATTGTATGCCAGATTGGGTATTTAATATAGAAATGAAAAACAAGCTTTTATATCTTAATAAATACTACCTTAATGCTGCTATTCCCTTGATTAATAAAGGCAATAGTATTGGAAATTAAGTTTAGAAGAAATTTTTAACTGGGGATAATAATTGAGGGGAGTATCCAGCCCAACAATATGGTTGACAAAATTGCACTGCACTAGTGTAAATGACCTCTGGTGTGAGACCAGTCGCGGTTGATGGCAAGATGTGTGATTGGGGATACCCGTTTCCTTTCACACCAGAGGCTGTTTATGCTAGCACAACTGCGTGAAGCTACATTGGTGAGGAGCATCACCTTGGATCCTGCCCTGTATGTATAAGATGCTAACCCAGAGCATAGCATAAAGGTCAAATAAGAATCGTAGTTATCCCACTATAAAGTGAAGACCAGTGTTTGAGTTATGGGGAAAGAGGATGTAGCAACAATTTGAATGAGTGCCTTTCAAAATGTCCTCTCCCTGGCAGCCCTGCTTGGCTCTTTTATCGCCCACACGGTGGCTTCCCTTGTGCAATTGATTCATCTCATATTTGGACTTGGTTGCCCCTGCCTTGGACTTTCTCATGCATGATTGTCTTTTCCTGTGAGTCTTGCCTTCTTGTCATGTGCCTGAAATCAGACAGCTTTAGTTTTGTCATTTTTGCTTCTGGGGAGAAAGATCAGGGCATCTTTCACACTGCCCCTTGATTTTATGTGGATGCTTTCTTTACAGAGGAGCTGTTCAGGTTTTCCTCTTCTGCTCTTACAAAATATGCTTTTATTAAGTAGGTCTTGAATCTCCATGCTTGTTGGGCTGTTTATAGCAGAAATGTATTGTGGTGAGTTGCTCTTGATTATCATATGAAAGAGCCTCATTTTAAATAATGAAATGCACAATCCCCGTTTGACTGACTCCTAACTGGAGCCAGGGTGTGCTTCCCCCGTGCTTTTAAAAATAAACTAAAACAAAGAAGAAAAAAGTTGAATTCCAAAGTGAGGGAACCAACAACCCCAATTATTCATGAGTTCCGTGGATCCCTGGACACTGGAGTTTTGTGCCCGTTCTCAGTCATTATACCTCCCTGAATGCAAGTGGAAGTCGGAGCAAGTCAGGGTGCGATGCTATCAGGATGTCCATAATGCTCCAAACCATGTGGGGCAGATGGATCATGAAGGTCCTCCCTGTAGTCCTTTTGCCCTATAAACTATTGATTTCAGCCATCGGAGTGCATCACTGGAATGTGAAGGAGGGAGGGTGAGGAGTCACTAGTTGAAGTACATCTTGGCAGTGCTGGATTTTCTTCCCTCCCTGACACCCGGCGTGTCCTCCAAGGACCATCTATCATCAAGGCTTTTCCCTCAACCTGGAGGTACGGTTGGTGCAGTTCTTTCCCTGCCAGCAGTGAGGGGTTGGGCCATGGGAGTCCAGAACTCTCTCCCCCAGCTACAAGGTTGGAGCACTTCTTTGATGGCGAGGCTGGGGATCCCACAGCCCTCCGGCTCTCTGGACACCACAGGATTTCTGTGTCCAAGCTTCAGGTCTTTTAAAAGGGCTCTTCAGGATGCCTATTGTAAATTATATCCTCCTGTGTGTGCGGGGAGAGTCTTCTCTCGGTGTATCTCCCCCCGCTGCACGTGCTTCCTAGTTCAGCAGTGCTGTTTTGCCATGAAGGGGGAAAGGTTGGGAAGGAACGGCCTCAGAGCCTTCACATGATAAGTTGTTCCTGCACTTAATCTGGCTGCTTATTTATCAAGCATAATCATAGCCTGCCTTTGTTCTGTCGTGACCGCCCTCCTCCTCCTCTCCATGCTATTTGAGCCACAAGCCTTTGAGGTGGGTGAGGCCATGAGTCAGGAAGAGGCCCAAAGGAACCCAGTGAGCTCCATGGCAGGTGGAGACCAGAACTCTTGAGTCCCAGTGCAACAGACTAACCACTGTACCATACTGTCTCTCTTTTGCAAATGCCCCTGTTGCAAGCGTTGGCAATTTCCCACATACATCAGCTGTGCAGAGGAGTCTACTGATACTTAGCACATCCAAGGCACGCTCCTACTTTTCTGTACTCTGGATTCATAAGCCAAGCAAAACAAATTGGATGATTCATTCTAATGATCTGAACCACGGACATGGTTTTGTATGTTTTGGATTCTTCACCCCCTTTCTGCTACTTTGGCCATTTCTTTAGTGCTCCTTTTAAAAGTGTCATTGCAAAACTTGGGCCGGAGAGACAAAGCAGCTTCTTGGTTCTACCTTCCAGTGGTGGGCAAAGTTGAAAACAAAAGAGAAGAGGCGGATATACAGGCATATTTTTGCTTAAGAATGCCTTGCCAATACTCTAAAAACATTGTGTTTTGGAGCTGTCATAATATTTAGAAGGCTTTCTTCAAGATCCCTCCAGCTCTCCCCTGCAGGATAAAATTCCACCATTTTCATCCTTGGGAGCCACATTTTAAGAGTAAGCATAGAGCAATCATCAGCTGCAGCTTGGCACCGACCACAATCCTGAAAATTATATGCACATTATGTTAATTGCATGTAATTAAAACATGCAAATTAGCAGAGCAGCCCCTCCCTATAACAGTATGTTTCACTCTGTGCTTAAGTATTTATCTACCCCTTAATTAAACCATATGGGGAGAGAGAATTGACAATTCAGCTAACTTTGGGGCATTGGCCACATAGAACAGATGAAAACGAATTTCTTTTATTGAATCAACTCATGTAGAGAACTTTCCAACTTTGCAATAAATCTCCTGGCTTGGATGTTTTAAAGCAATAAAACAAGTGATGGTGCCGGGGAGAAATTATTTTGCTTTGATTTCATGTCTGGAAAAGAAATCTCACAAGAGTTGACAAACAGGGAAATGCAGTGCTTCGGAGAAGCTTAGGGCTCCTTTCATGGACGTCTTGGGATGGAAATATCTGTGTTGTTCCGATCAAGGGAATCAGAACATGGCTAGTGCATGGTTGTAGCTGGCACTGGAGTGCAAGCCACCAGACATGCTCTTTCGAAAGCCCCGTTCTAGTAAGTTGGAGCTGTGTCTTTCCGGTCTTGGGAAGGCAGGAAGGGGGACCAGGTTGTTACTGCATCACCCCACAAAAGTGCAAGCAAGCACAGCATTGTATGCTAGCACACCATTCCAAATTACATTGCTGGTGCAGCCCCATTGGCCATGGCTGCTGGTCCATAGCATAGTGGTAGGAAGTGCCCTTCGGTGTTAGAGCTATGGAGAAAGAGGCTGTGGAGTCTTGAAATGAAAGCTCAAGTTCTGTCTTGAAATTAAAGCCTTTCACTTCTGTTCCACGACTTTTCTGAAAAACAAAATGCTTTTTAAAAGTAGCCCTTCCACACAAGGATCAGTTGTGTCACCCCACACTTTAATGATAGTCTTGCATTCTGCTGGAGTTTAATGACTGTCGTTAAGCCAAAGGTTATTTGGCAGGTATGTGTTCAGCCTGGGATGGATGAGGCACTAATTGTCTGCCAGATTGAAGATCGTGGCCTCTCCTGCAGTTGCTGTTCTTTACCATGGCTCTCTAGCTGCTTGTCTGCAATTGCAGATCTTTTCCATGGTGATCTTGGATTCTCCTCTCCTCCTCCTCCATGCATCACTGTTTTCACCCCAGGGCAAGGGAGGCCCTTCCTCATGCTGCCATTGCTCAGGTTAGCAGCCACAGGGTTCCTCCAGCCACCAGCTCTCACCCAGCTTATATAGCAGGACTCCTTCAAGGAGAACTCCTGTCCATCATGTTCTGCTCCACCATGTTCCTAATTCACAACCCCATCCCTGATTTCATGACCAGTCAACTTTGCCTTCCATTTATAAAGCTTCTGGTGGATTGTGACTGAAGTTGTATCTATTCCCAGAATCCGATTTACCCGTCTTCGAATAACTAGGTTTAGAGCCAGGTTAGGATGCTGATTGGAATGGGAATAACTCCACTGTCCCAATGTTCTCCCCAGCCTGTCTCCCAGCATGTCCATCTCCCCAGTCTTTGCCCCCCTCCAAGGCCCTTTTGTGACCTCGTGGGGGGGAGGGGCAGTTAGTATGGCTGCTTCTGGTCTGCTTGTGAACGGCAGGACTCAGTGTTCAGAATCCCAGCTCTGAGGTTGCAAGACCTCAGAGCTGGGAGTCTGTCTGGAAGGCCATGAGATTATTCAATGTTGGGAGGCTATAGGATTAGGTTCCTGGTTGTGAACTAGGTAAAACTTCCAGAAGCCAAAGCAATGTCAGTAAGATGCTTTCAGCACATTCCTGTCCATGTTTGCTCAGAGAGAAGGCTGAGAATCCATGGGGACTTGTTTCTCAGTAGGAGTGTTTAGGAACTCAGCTTTAAAAGCCCTCGATGCAGAATCATGGCTTGCATAATCCTGCTTTTTGCAGCCAATTTGGACCTTTTATGCAACCCTAGTAAGTTCCAGCTGTTTAAAATCCCCAGTAGACAAGCATGTCTTTAAAATGTTGGGTCCAACTGGTGATGGAAACAGAAGTAAAATGGCCTAACTGGTGTTTGAAGTCTATTTTCTTTTGGCAGGCACTCAAGTATTTAGCATGTGTGAATTAGCTTTAATTTGTTTAGATGACTTAAAAGAGCAAAAAAGGATGATACATTCAGTATGCTGTCCCCCAAGGGGGAAATATGGAATGATAATTCACCCTTGCGATGCTGCCATTTGCAGAATGTGGCAAGTTTTATTTTACAAGGCTCCTCCTTCGAATCTCCATCCTATCCACTCCCCACATGTGTCCTGTCCCTGTTCTTTCCACAGTCCTTGATTCCGTTTTGCAGCTGCATCTGGAATGGAAGAAAGTAGCTCTTAATAATTGCCTGGGAGCTGCCCCATGCTGGAGATCAACTCCACAACTGGCGGTGCAATGTGTGAGATACTCATCACCTCCTTCCACCTGCCTGTCACTCTTGCAAAGCAGGGCAGAATGGCCACTGGCTGCCACCTCCCAGTGCTGGCACCATTCTTGTTTGCTGGCAGATCCTGGTGGCTTAAACACATGAGGCCCATTCTGGATTCTGAGGTGAGGTGATGGGGCCGATTCTCAGCATAGTTTTAAGAACCACCTTTGAGTTCAGTAGATTCAAGAATCAGCTGCCCAAGAAGGGTTCACAAGAACATTTAAAGGGAGGGCTCAAGATCACTGGTTGCACACAAGTGTGGGATGGAGAAGGTCCAAGAAGCCCCCTCATGCAGGAGCAGATGAGGGGGCTTCCTAGTCTTCTGCTCCCCACAAAGGCTCTCCTACTGGTAAATGTCAGCAGCGGTGGCCTTGTTCAGTCCAAGAGCCAAATTCCATTTTGGTGAAGTTCTTGTGGGACTCCTTCCAATGGTGCGTGGAGTTTAAGGCAAGGGGGGCAGGACCAAAGTGGCTCTTCCTGCCCATCACTAAACCTTACGAAAGGCGATTGAACTGTTCAGAATGGGGGGAAATGTGCAAAAGCAAGAAAACTCGACTGAGAGAGAGTGGCTCCCAGGGCTTGGGTCCCAAGTTGGCCTGGGGTTGTACACCCTGCCCAGGCTCCTGGGGAATCACTGTCCACCTGAGCAGACATGGCTGCACTAGACGGGCCAAGGAGTCAACTCAAGCTTCTTAAATATCGTGGTATTCTATGGCATCATTCGATTGCTTTCCCTACAATCAGTGCAGGAGCATGGGTCTTGGGGCAGTAGCAGGAACATGGGTCTAGTGACTAGTGTCAGGACTGTGGTGTGCAGTGAGGAGGCAGCACGCCCTCCTCCTCCATCATGGTCCAAATGAAAATCCATTCTACTGCAGGATGCTTGTTTAGTGTGGGATGAACCCTGCTGTTGATGGTGGCAGGTATGCCTGGAAGGGTAATGCACAAGGAAGCACACAGGTACCAAACGGATCTGGGAACAGCTTCCCTATTAAGTGTATGTTTCTTTGCTACATTGTTGTTTGTAGAATGGTCTGTAATGATGCGGGCTTGGTGTCGGGATGAGTGAGCACGAACCAAAAACTATTTTATAGCCCAGTGAGGAAGGCAGAAAACATGGCTAAACCTGTCTTGCTTCTGAATCTTTGCAGGAAGCATCTGGTGACATTCTTGCTTCTCAGCATGCCTTAGCTAAGCTCAGGGGCTGACTGGTGCTGGCGTGTGTGTGTCACTTTCAGGTACTCAAGGATTCACAGGTCCAGAGAGAGCTGACAGTGC
Organism: Varanus komodoensis; assembly: GCF_004798865.1. Taxonomy (NCBI): domain Eukaryota; kingdom Metazoa; phylum Chordata; class Lepidosauria; order Squamata; family Varanidae; genus Varanus; species Varanus komodoensis. The sequence goes on from NW_025335856.1 coordinate 4,339,042, forward strand.
CAGAGGCAAGGTAGAAAGGACTAGATAATGTGGTGGAAGACAGGGTGGAGATCAGTTTCTGGAGGAGAAAGGCCTCGCAAGGCACTCTCTGTGGCTACCCACTGAAAAAAAAGGAATTGCTTAGCCTGAAGAGGACCTGAGGGGTTCCCTCCTGCCCTCTGCCCGTTGGTTCAGCTGAGAGTGCCCAAGCTGTGGGATCAACTAGCGCTGCAGTCTAGAGGGAGATCTGGGTCCACAGAGCTGGGCTGGCTGAGCGTGCAGAGCACTTGCGGCACACAAGACCGTGTGCCAGGAAATGGCTGCTGCGCACCATCTTCTGGGATGCACCCCTGCATCTTGCAGTGTGTGGGTCACTGGGAGAGAAACTGTCCTAAGCAGTACTTTCCTCTCTCTGTCTCTTGCAGAGTTATGTCATGCCCAGACCACCGCAGGGCTCCATGAGGATTTATAGAAGATGCCCCGGATCTTGGCGCCTCTGGTGCTCCTTTTGGTGTGGCTAATGAGGACTGTGGCCAGCCCCCACTCTCTGAGGATCGGTGAGTACAGAAAATGATCTTATTTAACCATTGTTTGCCTCCTGGCTTGAAGAAACCATGACTCTAGTTTGCTGCAATACAAGGGGTCCATGGGTCTACTCCCAGTATGACCAGTCCTCTTGGTGGCTCTACCCATTTTGGAGAATTCACATGCTGCCTCTTTCACGGGGGGGGGGGCATGTGCCCCCCCCCCCCCCAGAGATGCACACAGGTGCCATATTTGTGGAATCCTGACTATGACACTCTTGTCACTCATGCTTGGCTCATGGGGGGCAAATAAGACTCTAAATTCCTGAACTGTCGTCTTATTGATGGAAAAGCCCAGAAGAATAGAAACACAACTCTGGATAGCTTAGAATATCTCAGCAAAATAAATACAGTATGAATGGTGTAGAGAGAAATCAGAGGCTGACTTAGGAGTGTGCATTCATTTAAAGAAGGAAAGGAAAGGAATGAAAAATAGAAAACTTGGGAAGAAGACTGCAGACAAGAGACTTCAAAGACCTGAAAGTGTGTCACACAGAAGAGTACCAGGCTTCTTCTTGATCATCCCAGAGTGTAGGACATGGAGTAACAGGCTGGCGCTACAGGAAGCCAGAGTTTAGCTGAAGGTCAGGAAAAACTTCCTGACTGTTAGAGTAATATGACAATGGGACCAATTACTTAGAGAGTTCATGGGCTCTCCCACACTGGAGGCAATCAAGTTGCAGCTGGATAACCATCTGCTAGGGCTGCTGGTACTTGGAGTCCTGCACTGAGCGGGGGGGTTGGACCTGATGGCCTTCTTGGCCCCTTCCAGTTCTACTGCTCCATGATTCTAGGGGCCCGTTCTTTTGTTCTTTGTAATCTAAATCAATTAATGTGAATTTGAATGAAAATGCATTCATTTGTTAATTAGTTTTGAACAGATTTGTACTGGAGGCATTGCTTTGCATTGATGAAAGAGATGAGGACACTTTTGTAGAATTTACAACTGGGAGGAGTAAGGAACAGAAACAGTAAAACTGACAAAGTGAAAAGCTCTATTTAGATAACAAGGTGTTCATGTACACCTTTTTAATTGCCTATGAAATTGGACTATATATATGAGCTGTTTGAAATTTGGTTGGTCTGATGCCCGTGATATGTGTGTGTGTGTGTGTAGCAGAGGAGGGATGGTAGAAAAAGGTCTGCAAATTTCATGCCATATTGATCAAAAATACAGTATTGTAGGCCACAGAAATGGGTTGGGTCTTCTATTGAAATAGAAGTATGAACAGATGAATTAATTAAATGTAACCAAGTGGAAAATGAAATGAAGAAAATGTTTTTAAAAAGAAAGAAAATGCATTTAAAAAGTACATGAAAAAGTTTCCTTTTCATATTCCTGGACTGACTAGAAATGTACCAAAACAAGAAAATCCAGGCTTGAGTTTGCCACATTTCCTGCTTCTTCTGATGTATCAGAAGCTGGGAGGGCGAAGGATGTTTTGGTTTGGTTTGTTTGTGCAAGATAGACCTTGATTTGAGTATTTGTTGAAGCCATCAATGAATTTTATGGAAATGGTGCTGGGAAAACTCATGGTTTTAATGGAGCTTCCTGTTTGTGTAAAACAGTACCAGAAAACAGGTAGTTCAGTGCGATTTGATGAAAGTTGACTAACCAACATTGTTTCCAGGTGCTGATTTGTGCAAATGTGGCCACTTTCTCCCACAAAAGTCCTGGCAAGCACCTGGCTCAGGTGTTTTCCATAACCCGTTTCGTCTAAGAGAATATGTGTAGAACTGCTCCAGAAACACTGCTTGGTGAAATTCACATGAACTATCTACATTAAAATGGTGTAATTTTTCAGTGCCAATTTCTGTAAACTCCACTGCAGTTAAAAAAAATCAACTTGTGATCTGTCTTGTAGATGGAAGTCTGTGAACTAGCTTGATCACAAAACAGCAACTCAGCATGAAGGGTGGCAAACTGGAATCCATGGGGTTGAACAGAGGAAATCAGATGGATTTCCACCCCACTACACACACCCACAACCCATAGACGCCTTACTTATTCCTAAGACTGATTTTAAGAATTGAGCATAGAATATGGGAGAGTGAGGGTTTAGGGGAGACCAAGGTTAAGAAATTATGCTTCCCCTCTTCTCTGACCTCGTGTTCTCTTCTTGGAAGCCTCAACAACTATTCATCTAGCTAATGGATGAATTTCTACTGGTCCTATACCCCAATACGTGTCCTTAGACCCCCTCAGTTAACCTGTTCTTACCAGACTTCCATCAGAACAAGGAAAAGGGCATTTTGGAAAGACCTATTGAAAGACCCATGAATGCTTGGGATGGAAAATATGGCACAGGTTGTTTGTGGACAGACTGCCATATCAGCTTAGGCCTCTTAAAGAACAAACCAGTTCAGATGCATTTCTCCTACCTACATATGACTCTCTTCTATTTTCTTTACAATCAACAGAGAAAACCGAAGTATACCATCTGGCTCATATATACTTCTATGGAGGGAAAACTGGATAGCCTAGATTAGAAACTGATAAAATCTTCACTGTAGAAGTACTTGATTTGATGCAGCTTTCTTGCCGAGGCGACTTGTAAAGTAAGAGAGACATGTTAGAAATACTTTTATTTTAAATTTTATTTGGGAATTTGCTTTTGCAAAGGGAAGAAAAGATAATACAAGGCATTTCATGCTTGTATCCCTTTTCCAGGGGAGGCCCTAAGGAAGTTTATTGCCACAAGGGATGGGGAGGGGGTATCTAAAGTTCTCCTGCTCAGAATTTTCCTCATGCTCGCAACCTGTATTTCCCAGAATTCTTTGCATGGAAGTACCACAGAGAAACAGGTTCAAAACAAAGTTGTTCATGTGGGACCTCAGGTCAAGGGTCCAAGTCCAGCTCAAATTCCACAGATGGTGTTCTCTCCTCCACCCACACCCTGGGCTACCAGTCACTGGGCAAGTTTTCAGTCTTTGAGCACTTCCTGCCACCCATGTTCAAAAGGAGATCAGTGTAAGAGATGCAAGTCTCCATTGGGCAGGCTTTTTGTCTCTGCCCTCTTTGTCTCCGGCCACTGGAATGCAGCCTTCGAGAGTTTCTCCAAAATGGAATTCAGTCCTTAGGTTGAAGAGGTCCCACACCCTCGTTGTACAGAGATACACTGTGCCATTCAGCTTCCTGAAGCCATGATGCCCGTGCAAGATTGAATTACTGGCCCCATACCTTCTCCTCATTTCCAAGACATCAATGAAAAGGAAGGACACACCTTTGCTTGATTCTCAGGGTGATGATATCCCATTAAAGGGAGTCCTTTGTACCTAAATTTGCAGTTAAGATCTCTTGGGGAAAGTCTCTAATATGCCATCACGTTTGGTGACTTCAGGGCAACGTGCTTCCATGGTATCACATCTAAAGAACAATGTTTTCAACAGCATTGTGTTTCGTGGTTGCACCTAAGAGTGTTTTTGTTGCTTTGTTTTTCTTCTTCAGTCTTTTAAATTGCATTTAATGCCATTCCGTGTCGCTGCCAAACTCTTCATAATCTCTGTCCTTAATTTATGAGGCAATGCAGTTTTCTGCAGCTGCAACTACTTTTTATTCAAAGGCGTTGCGGGAATGGGGACTGTCGGCATTTATTTATTGCTTGTGTAGATTAGGAAGAAAATGCTGCTGGAAATCCCTGATGGGAAAGTTCTGTGTTGCACTGACACCTCACTTTGTTGTTAGGAAAAGAAGCAATGCTTCTGCCAACTGTCACTGCAAGCTACATGCAGATTTCATTAAACATTTGCAAGGGATAAGAGGCTAATCTTTCCTCCCCTTGTCCACAGCATGAACGCAGGCAATGCCTGTGGTAAGAATAGCTATTTCTTGATGTGACATGACTGGCCCTGAAATAAGGAAGGGAGTCTTCCAAACTTCCAGTGAGATACTTTCCAGTGCGACAGGTCTTTCATGTTTCTTTTGTGTGAGGTTTCAAAAAAGAAAATGAAGATATACAAAGGGAGGCAGCAAGCTTCAATATCATACCAAAAAATACCATTTTTAAATTGAAAAGTAAAATAGGAATTTTAAATAAGATAGGAAATGAAATTTTACATAAAATAGGAAATTGCCCAACATGTTTTGGTAGAAACTTTCTTAACTGGTATGCAATTTGTTGAGTTGTTCTAGAAAGGACAGACAGAAGGCAGTTCTAGAAACCTCCCTGGCCTGAACCTATGGATGGAGGACAAAGCAATATTTGGGATTGCAAAATTTCTCCAAACATCATCTCACTGCCTGCTTCCAGGTCACATTTGTAAGTTCTCCTCACTTCATATGGAGATTTGCCCAGAGCAAGCAACCATCAAACAGTAGATTCATGGAAATCTCCTGAAATTTGTGGAAGTCTCTCCAGATTTTCAAAAAATCCCTCCTCAGACAAAACCAGAGCTGAATTAATTAACTGTAGGACTTTGTAGAAATTGCGAAATTTGTGCAAGTTGAACTTGGAGGGGGGCAGTCCAGCCACATCAGTGGCTGCAAGTTGCCCACACTTGGCATAAAACACCCTTCTGTCAAGGCACCAACAAGGACAGGCCTTCAGCTGTGTAGTTTCACCAAGATGGCTGCATTTTGTGCAATTTGTTTTGTTGTAAGAACAGACCAACATTTGCAAAATCCTTCTTAAATGGAACAGGAAGCAGTTAAGAAGCAAGGTGAGAGAGAATTCTGCAGTGGATTCAAATGAATTTGTTCGTTTTTTTATTAATCCAACCCGCAAATTCCACAGTGGACTGACTTTTTCTAACTCAAATGCATCCCGGTGATGGACCATTTCTTTTGCAATGCATGCACATGAGCAGGGGAGGGGAGATTTCTATTAGCACTGATGCAAACTAAAGGTGAATTAGTGCAAACTCTTTTCAAAGGCAGAAAACCCGTCTGCAAGTCTGCAGAATTCAAAAAACCCTGCCCAACCGCAGGAACTGCTGGATCAGATTTGCAGAACTTCCATCTCATTTGAATTTGTTCCAGACTTGTATGGCATCCCTAGGAAAAAGCAAATGTATGTAATCATCTTATGTTAGATATGACTGTGACAATTTAGGGATTTTTGTCTCCAGCACGGAAAAGGCGTCGTGTACCTGGCCTGGTGTGCCACCCCCTCCCCAAGCCTTTCCATTTAGAAACATGAATGCCATTTAGGAAAACAGCCATCTCACGAGCGGGAGTGCCTGTGAACTCACTTTTCTTTTCTGGCTAGCAGTAATTAGCGTGCCCCTTGGCTACTGATCACACTTATTTTGGGAATGGTGCGATCAAGGGCCTGCCTACTCTAGAGGGAGCGGAGCTAATTATTCCTAGCCTGAGGGGGAACAGGGAAGAATGGAGAGCAGATGAAGGAAGGCGAAGTAGGTCAATAAGGCCCATTTGGGTGTGATTAGCTGGCTGTACAGAAGGGAGGGGAGCTGTCGAGGAACATTTAAAGGCTCTGAAATGGTCTCAGTGGCCCACGGGAAGGTGGGCCAAGGTTTTCAAAGCAACACTTGATGTGTCTGTGGAGTGTTGTGTGGAGTGTCAAAGCACAACGGCTTTCTTGTAACTTTCTTTTCTGCTGGAAAACATGAGTGGCCCATCTCTTTTGGGGCTGCCAGGAAGCAGTGGGCAGAGTTTGGTGCAGTCTAGCAGAGGTCCCAGCGGCTTGCTCCTTGCCCTCTTGCTTTGCCCAGACGGTGGTGGTGGTGGTGAGAAGGAGAAGAGGGAGACGTCTTGGCCTCTTGGCTGGCTGGTCCTGCCTATCAAGCAAGAAGCTGGTAGGAGTGAAGAGGAGGAGCAGCAGCAGCTCGTGGCAGTGGTGGTGAGAAGTTACATGTACGGGGGAGCAAGGTCCATCGGGAGTGACTTTTCCGAGGGCCTCCAAAACAGAAGTCCAACATTAGTGCTTCTCTTCCTCTGCTGGGGCTCCTCACTGGTCCCAAGTTCCCATTCTCCAGGATGCTCTGGCCTACAACTCCCATCAGCCCCGGATATCAGGGCCAATGGCCAGGGGTGGTAGCAGTTGCATTCCAAAGCATCTGTGGGGTACAGCGTTGGGGAAGGCTGGTCTACAGTGGCTGTTGGGACCTGGGGCCTTCTGTACAAGAGCAGGACCTCCCCCCCACTGAGCTGCAGGTGTCTTTCTGTGCCCTTCATGCTCCCCTGGCCCACTCACCTACCCCTGTGCCTGCCCTTGCTGTCTCAACCAGGAGAACCGTGGAGACGGGCTTAATTCCGCCAGCACACACACTGTTCTTAGAGAATCGCATCAGCAACACTCTGTCCCCCTGAAACTGTGGGATTTGTGCTTATCGGTTACTTAATAGCTTTTGAAAACTCACCCACACAAGCTTTGCGAAGGGCAGTCCTTTTCTCTAGGAGCCTCAATGAATGGTGAATAGAAGCTGAAGGGAGACGTAGGCAAAGAAAACAAGTCTGGAAAATTCTTGGTATTTACAAATTCTTGATCTGTCGTTTTATAAATGAAAATCCCTGCTGATGCCTGGCTTGGTACGTTTGCCTGGTTGTGACATGAAAATGTGTGTATCCCTGGCCCACCCCGTACAAACCCAAGTCAAGTCCATCATGGCCAAATGCATTTGTTAAACGTTTATACTAGCATGGTGTGAAAAGAGAGGTGTGTGGCACAAAGGCATTTATTTGTGAGATCCCTGAATTCCTTTTGAGGTGATGCCAGCAGAAGGGATAGTTGTATTTATGTTCCAAGTGGCACATGAGTAAACCTGATAACAGGACCCATAAATATGCCAGACCCTTTTCATCTTAATATCACACAGCAGTTCCCTCTTCCTCTCTTTTGCATCTTGCGAAGTTGATATGTATTCGTTTGAGGAACAATCGGAGAGGAGAACAGGGGAGTTTGCTGAGATGACACTTCCTCCTGCTTATGGGTACCCGAAATTATAGTTTTCCTGTGGGATTTTGGTTTGGTCAAGGAGGGAATGCAGTTCCTGGTAGGCATCTGCTTTGCATGCAGAAGATCTCAGATGTCATCCTTTCCTCCCACAGTTCATATTTTCAGGGGAAGAGAAATTGCTCTACTGAAGTCCCGGGGGGGGCGGGGGGCACTGTTGGTCAGAGAAGACCAGCCTTCCCCATTTCAGCTCCAGATTTTGAGGGAATTCTCCTTCCAGCAGCTGCAGCTAACATAGCCAAGAAGTTTGGGAATTGGCCTCAAAAACAAGTGGAGAACATGAGGTTGGGACAAACTGGAATAAGCAATTCTGGAGGGACAAACAGTCGGATCCTGGATTAAGGCAGGTTCCTATGAATCAAGCCCAACCTCCTGCTCTACAATCAAATTCTCAGATCTGTCATTTCCATGAATATTAACCCTACATAATCCAAACTTCTGTGTCCTGTGCATGCACACAATCCAGAGGGCAGGCAGAGTCTCCTAACTATGAAGAAAGCTGGTTGGATGAAACAGTATCTTCATTGTAGAGATGTCTTATTCAGGATGCAGAACCCAGCCCGAAAATGGGGGCAGGACTGAATTATATTAGCTGCTTGCAGCATCTGACAAACTCCATTAGGAGATAAAAAGGATCTAAATTGCAGATCATGTTTCATATACTTAAGGAAACTTATTTTCTGCTATCAGTGGATGAAATAAACTGCTCATAGAGTGATTTGTTGAATGGCGAGTTGGTGGCTGCGGCCATTTTCTAGAACAGGGTGTGCCTGTTGCAATTGAACTAGTACTTGTAAGTTGAAAGGCAACAGAGAGATTTATGCTTTCTTATGTGATAAAAACTACCAGTGCCAGAGGTATTTGCTGCAGAGGTAGATGGTGGGAGGGACGAGGCATTATAATAATTAGGAGCACTGTGAATAAATAGCTACTTCACATCCCTTTGCCTGTTTTGGACAGAGAAATATTCCATATACTGTCTTTCTGTATTGGAAAACAACTCTCTCTTTGTATATATATTAATCCAGTCTTGACCACAGTCCTGTGGCACCATCAAGTATTAAGAAATAAAGGGGGAGGCTTGATGTCAAGTGTGGGCAAAAAGGTATTTACTTGTAAAATCTTTATTTTTCTTTGGAGGCAATGCAAGTGGAGAGATAGTTGGATTTATGTTTCAAGTGACACATGAGTAAACCTGATAACAGGATCCACTGATATGCTAGGCCCTTTCATCTTTCTGTCATGCAGAATGTTCTCTTCCCTCTTTTCTACATCTTGCAAAGTTGATTTTCATTCATTTGTGTGACTGTCAAAGAAAAGAACCGTAAAATTTGCTGTGATACCACTTCTCTTGGACCTTCTTGATGTTGCACTGGGACATGGTCACACCCATTTGGCCTGCAGTGGCCCTGGCAAGGGACTATCTGTGGCCCACCCTGGAAAAGTTCTGCACCTTTGTCACAGATGAATTGTCAGACAATATTCTGCTAACATTCTCTTCTGAATGTTAGGACTCATTTGTGTGACTGTCAAAGAAAAGAACCGTAAAATTTGCTGTGATACCACTTCTCTTGGACCTTCTTGATGTTGCACTGGGACATGGTCACACCCATTTGGCCTGCAGTGGCCCTGGCAAGGGACTATCTGTGGCCCACCCTGGAAAAGTTCTGCACCTTTGTCACAGATGAATTGTCAGACAATATTCTGCTAACATTCTCTTCTGAATGTTAGGACTGGAATCTTTTCCCCAAGGCCAGTTCCACCAGGTGATACTTTCAACTGTGGTGAAAGCCAATGAAAGCTCTAGAGGAAATAGTGGGGTTACACTTCTCCTGTGCAGTTCCTGGAAGAGTTTATCTACCAAGACGACTAAAAAAATCTGCGTCTGATATCTTGATTGCTTTGAAGCCTGAGTGGGATGGTTCCAGGTAACCCAAGTAGCATCCAAGCATATCTGAAGTACCTGCAAAGCCCTTATACAAACTGCATCTCCTTAGATCAGGCGTGAGCAACGCAGAGTAACAGGCTGTGTGGCCCCCAGGGAGAAGGAGGAATTGGCCCCTGAGCCCCCAAAGTTTCTGATTGTAGCAGAAGGGGAAGAATGAAGAAGTGCAGTTTCTGAGATGGTCCCTACATGTATGTATGGGACATCTATACAAAAGCAAAATATTTTTCCTTCAAAAGTATAATGTACAAATGTGCTCACCTCATTGAAAACGACTAAGAATGGATTGATAACTTCCTTCAATTGGACAGCTGCCCCACATCTGAAGAAGCCTAGGTTCTGCGAACAAAGAACCATGAATGGAAGCCAGAAAAAGGTACATTTCTCTATTCAGCCTTTTGCCTCCAGATTTGGTTTTTACTACATCAACGCTGTCTCTTTCTATTGTTAGACTGCAAGATTGCTGCCCCAAAAGGTCATTGATTCAGCTGATGAAACCAGTTTTTCTAAAAGGTGTTGGGATAATTTTTACAACATTTAATAACTATTGTAATCATGCAAGGGACGATAAGAATAATCCTGTCTCTTTGTAGAGGTTTGGAAGCTGCCTGCTGCAAAGCAAACAAAAAATAAGAATAATAAAATAAGAAATAAAAAATAAGAAAAGGAACAGTGTGCAGCCATCCACAAATTGGCAAGGGCTTCACCTTGCACAGAAATTTCATGCGGTGGCTCCTGTCTAGACAGGATGGAAGATGAAATGAGATGGCCGGGCCAAGGGATCCACAGCAGGGAGAGTTACAGAAATGATGCAAGGCCGTTGGGCATCACCTTTCTCATCCAGGAGATAAAACACTCATGCTGAGGGCGGGGGGAGGACATGCATAGAGGAAAGTCCAGAATATAGTGCTAATGCTGCGGTTTTGCCTTATGCAGCCAGTGTGCCAAATGTCTTTCTAAAGCAAGCCCAGGAGAAAGGGCATGTGCCAGGTGAGCAGTGGTGAACCTGGATGGATGTTGAACCCATCCCAGGTGGACTGCCCTCCACCCTGCATCACTTCCGCCTGGGGGCTGGGGGAGGGATGTGGTGGCGCTGAAATGGAGAGACTCTTGCTGGGAGACACCCTGGCAGACTTTGCTGAGGGACAGAGGGTAGGTCCTATGTCATTGCAGAGGGCATTCGGGCCAGCCGATTATAGAGTGGAGAGCATTGCTGAGTATGTATGTATGTATGTATGTATGTATGTATGTATGTATGTATATATTTAAGATGTTTGTATGCTGTCCTTTGTGGGAGCCTCAGGATGGCTTACACAAATAAAATACCTATGCATAAAAGTATAACATAAATAAATTAATGACCCACTCTGGCTGCAATTAAAATATGGTAATAAAATTCAATATTAAAACTTGTTAAAATATTGATTAAATAAAAAGGTCTTAGTCTGGCGCCGAAAAACATATAATGACGGCGCCAGGCGGACCTCTCTGGGGAGCGCATTCCATAGACTGGGCACCACCGCAGAGAAGGCCCTCCTCCGGTACTCTGTCTCCTAATGTATTTCACAGAGGGTTCCCGGGGGAGGGCCTCTGCTGCCGAACTCAGGCAGCGGGAGGGCAAATAGAGAAGAAGGCGTTCCTGTAGGTATCCTGGTCCCAAGCCATTTAGGGCTTTATAAGTAATAACCAGCACCTTGAATTGAGCCCAGACTTCAATGGGAAGCCAATGGAGCTGATAGAGAACTGGGGTTATATGAGAATAGTGCCCTGTCCCCGACAGCATCCTGGCAGCTCTGTTTTGCACCATCGGAAGTATCCAGACTGTCTTCAAGGGCAGCCCCATGTAGAGCAAGTGTGCCAACCATAGCTGAGTGGCAGAACAAATTCTTTGTGTAAAGAAGGATCCAGGTTCCATCCTCAACACTTTGTCTTGGCTAACTCAGCTCAAGGTTTCTAGTGCAGTCATTCTAAAGCAGTTGAAAGGGTAGAACATAGTCAAGTCCAGTGAAAGAGTCAGGTCTGGCAGGATAGCACAGCAAAGTCGGGATCTTAAAGATAGGATGGCTGGAACTCACCCAGAAAGAGTGGTTGTCTCAGCAGTGTACCAAGGCCTCGCAAGGCTTTGATTGATCTGCTAATTCCACCCCTTCCAAGGGGGGTCTTTTAAAGGGACCTTTCTTGTTTCTGCTGATGCGGCTCCTTCTGCATAAGGACTGTAGGGGAAGATGTCTTCTAACTCTGAGGAGCTTGGTCAAGCCCCTAAAGGATCCCAGATTCTGCTTCCTCTCCCTTGGAGTCTTCCTCTGAGCTGGGTGGGGGATCAGAGTGAGAGAACATCAGTGAAAAAGAATCGGTAGCAGATGCTGGGAGAGAGGTCTGTTTGAGCCCCGCTACCCGTCAGAGAAAAGCGTGGCGCTAGGGTAGCTACCCCTGTGTGACTTTAGGCTTCTGAGGCTTGCACTTCCACACGGGGAGGGGGATGGGTGCTGGGGATGTTGGGCATGGTAGTCCAGTGCATCTGGATGGCAGTAGGTTGGGGAAAGCTGACATAAGGAATATAGTAAGCTATATATATATATATATATATATATATATATATATATATATATATATATAAATGCAATATATATAAGCAATAAAGTTGCTCCCAACTGAGGTTCTGCACCCCAGCCATAGAAATCAGGTCTGTCTGCAGTCATTTCCCATAATATTGGCTGGCACAAGCTACAGCAGGATAGCTTCTGATTTAATGATCCTGGTAATGAAGCTGCATTGTGTTGCACTAGAAGTGCCATCAGCGAGGGCTGTCTACCTCGAACCAGCAGATTCCGGGGAGCAAACAGCAGTGGGGGCCAGGCTTGTGCATATTCTGGAGGCATCTGGCTGACCACTGCTGAGGACAGGATGCCCTTCCAGATGGGATGTGGGCCCCAGCCAGCTGTGTTCTCTCATCCTCCTGGCTGTGCAGTCTCAGTATCCTGTAGTTCCATGCTACCACAAAAGCACTTCTAGTGGCAGGATGACTTTGCTCACCTTGACAGGACAAACTCTTCAGCAAGGTCTCCCTGCCAAACCCACCAGCAAGAGGAGACTAGGAAAGCTGACAGCCGCATCCCTATAGAATCTCCTCTCCCCCAGGGCTCACAGACGCTTCCCAGTCAATAGCATCCTTTAAATAATTCAGTGGTAGCTAATGCACAAGAGCAAAGCAAGTTGTGGAGCTCTAGGTGAGACTGGCAGCTATGTTTAACCACCTTTTGTGCATGCACTTTCTTTCCCGGGTAAGGCACCCTTTTAATTGACTTTTTCTTTTAGCAGATGGGCTTCCCTGCAGGCTGGAGAAAGAAATGCTAAAAGGTGCTCTCTCTTAAAATATGGCAGATCATTCTGACATTTTTGCTTCAAGGTCTTTCACAGTTTCTAGCTGGAACTGCAATGCTTTTGGAAAGGAAGGAGTTCCAGAAAAGCAAGCAGATTCCCCTAAAAAGCTTGCATGCACACCGGTTTGTGTAGGGACAGACACACCTTCTAAATTTAAATCTGTGCCGGGACAGATTTAAAGTGTTACAGCATTTGCATAGGCACACTCATTGAAGTACTTCTATGTGCAGGATCGAGCTCTTACTTTAACGTACATTCTGATGGTAACAATGCACTCACGTGCAGTAAAGAAATACGGTCTGCCCCGACCTTTTTGGGCTGGGGGAGATATTTGAAAGAATGGCATGACCATGCTCCCAAACTGGCTGGCAGGGTGGTTTAAAGTGCCATATTGTGTCCCTCCTATTCTGTTTCTCATGCAGTCTCGGATTCAGGATGCCAACTGCTCTGCTGGCCGTTGCCAGTTCACTGTTCTGCCTGCCAGCCGATCCTAATAAACAGGATCATGCTATGCATGTTTGCTTTTTGCAGGGAAGGGGGGTGCACACCCAGGCAAACATGCACACGTATAATAACACTCACAGATCCTAATCCATGTGGCAGCCTGGATTTCTGGGCTTCCTTGGGATTCTGGCAGTGGGGGAAGTCATGATGGGACCCGTGCATCAGCCTTGCTCCTGAAACTGCTGCGCCTGCCCCGGGTTGGAATCACGGCCAGATCCGCCCACTGGAGCATCCCCACCTGGAATTGCCACCCCGCCCCTGAGTGCATGTCATAGAGGTAAACTCAGAGCAGTATCCCTGGAAATCTGGCCCTATGGCAACCTCTTGGTGGTGTCAGATGGAGCCCAGCTTGCGGGGCTTTTGTGGGACAATTGCTGACCTCCATTAGGGTGGACTCGGGTCCACATCAGGTTGTACCTGAGGGTGCATTTAGGCCAATGGCGGGTCAATGGCTGCTTAACCTCCTGCCATCTGTGAGTTTGAGGCTGCGGGGAGAGAATGGCTAATCCTTCCAGGGACACCACTAATGAATTCTGCATGCGCTCCCCCCTCCTCCCCTGAAGCTGTGGGGGAATTGAACTTTATCTGGAAATGATGGCTGAATGTCAATTCCTCTATCGGAGCCAATTTGGGAAGCTGGAAGTGCTAAAAGAATTAAGACAGTGAAATGGAATGAAGTCTACTTGGTGGAGATGAAATACGGTTTAAATGATGGAAATTATCAGTGGATTACCCTTGTTAGAGCACTGCTTTATTTAATAAACTTGAGGGCGAATCTGTTGTTTGCATTCCTCAAGGAAAGGGGTTGCTTGCTCCTAGGTTGTGTGGCTTTGGCAGAAGAAAAGGCTTTGTGTGTGTGTGTGTGCTTTTTGCAAGCACAGAGGAGGACTTGGGCGCTGCTCTCCCACAGCTTTGGGGGGCTGCACAAAATGCTCTCCAAGTCAGGGGTGCGGTGCTGATTTGCACAATCTGTTTGCACACATTTAGCATGATTTACAGAAACCAGGTTTGTGGATGCTGGGGGATGAGTCTTGCCTCACCAGCTTAAACAAGCAGCAGCAGTAGCCAACATAGCAAAAAGCATTACAGTTGGAACTCAGCTGTGGGGAGGTGTGGGGGAAGATCAGCAGGGTCCCGCTGCTTCATTGGCTGGGATGTCGCTCAGGTCTCCACCAGCCCCTTCCTTTGCAGGGGTGATGAAATCGACACACACCCATATTCTGTGCCTTGCTTGTTCATGCAAAGAAAATGTTATTTATGATTAATCTTTTAATCTTAAAATTTAAATTGCATCATCTACAAACAGCAACTCTGATTAAAAAGCAACCCGATGCTAATGCAAAGCGTGTGGAGGCACCAACTAGCAGGAGGACCAGCGATGGTGCTGAGCACAGCTCTGGGCCTTTTGAGCCTCACTTTACACTTGTGGGGGGTGGTTCAGAGGGCAAGTACGAATAAAGGCCACAGGGAAGAGCAGCCAGGCGGCTTGTCACCAGCTAGGTAGGGATGGTGGGCAGAATAGCAGTGGTGGAGCTATGAGCCAGCAAGAAGGAAGGATGAGCATTGGATGCTCCTTGCCATTGCCTGCAGGAAGAAAGGCCAGACTGATGGGGGTGCCAAACTCATAGAGATGCCTTCAGCAGTGACCAACAGGTTGCCTTGCCTTGCACACGGTTCAGCACACCTGGAGCAGAGTAAACCCAATGGAGGCCTCAGGTGTGGAGGCCAGGAACTGTGGCCAAAGAGTGGGTGGGGCCCCACCATGCCCTCGCCACCATTTCTTCTGCTCCCACCTCCTGCAGCCTGTGGGAATGGGGTGTGCTCAGAGACCACACCTCACCTTCATATTGGCCAGGTAAATGTTGGAAATTATACTTCACGCTTCCAGATGACAGGGAGGAAGGCATGACGCAGGTGATTTGCAGTGAGAGAAGGGAGTGGGACCCCCAAATTAAATGTGGCCTGCAAGGGCTTCAGTTCTGGCCCCTCATTATGGTTTCAGACCCAAGGATGCCCCCCACCCCCAGATACATCACTTCTTACTGAAGTGCCGTCCACCTCAATTGTGCCTAACAGAGGAGCCGGCAAAGACCACTTTAGGGGAGATGTGGGTGTTTCTTCCCCAAAATTCTTACAATAAAACCAACACACACATCCCAGCCCTACACCCTTGACCCTACAATTTTCGAAGGCAAAATGCTCTTTAACCCCCTGGGTGCACTAGCCAAGCCAGGGGCAAGCCGGACGGTGTGGATGGCCACCTTCAAGGCCCTTTTGGTCTTCCTTTGGAGGGCTCTAAACTGGACTCGGCCTGGACAACACTTCCAGCAGAAGCTCCCTTCAGATTAAGGGACAGCCTCCTGGTGGACCATCGGCTACAGCCCATGCCCTGCAGAGGGCTTCGCTCAGCCACTCTGGGGTGGGTGTTAAGGAGTCCAGTGGCTCCAGCTCCTTGGAGCTTGCTCAGCTCATGGTATGAAATAAGCTCTCCCCTTTCAAGGGTAGCTAATCTACTCGCACTTCCCTTCCCTTCTCCACCGATATGCAAACAAATAAGGGTTTTAACTAGGTTCAGCTTTGTAACACATGGTTAGCTTTCGAATAATGAGGATGTTGAGTGGGCACTGTGTCCCTGAGCTGTCTCCGTTGTTCATCTCATGATACCTATTAGTAGTTGCCTTTGTTGTGTTTTTGCTAATGATCGCTATTTTTATTATTCTGATTTCCTTTGCTGCTGGGTCTACATGACATCCATAAAATATCTAAATAGAATATAAGGTTCTGAGGGTTAGGGATCTGTAAAAAAGAAAATTGCAGATATTAGTATGAAAAAAAAACACACATCTCCATGCAGCAATGCTTGCTGAATCAAATAAATATGGCCTCTATTAAAAAGTGCTAGCTGGGCAGATGATGTAAAAATATAGTGATGCTTGTACTTTAAATATGCAAGCACTCTTTCAAAATGGAGGGGAACAGCAACCATTCAGCCTTGTCCAAGTCTTCATGGCTTATACACAAGGCCTATCACTTCAAAGTTCAACCGAGTATTTCTAGGTGAATCCGGTGCTCTCTCTTTTCCAAACAGATCATGTGATGCCTAGAACTGGACGTCTAGGCTTGTATCTGGTAGAAAAGGCTGCACCAGCACAGGCCCTGGACCCACGAACAACACCCAGCCCTGCAGCCTGGAGGATTTAGTCCCCCTCTCTGGTGCAGTGCTGCAGGAGAAGCTCTTGCTCCTCCCCAGTGCCATGCCAGCCAGAGACCCGAGAGAGAAAGAGGATGGCAGAGAGTGTGATCAGTGGCTATTCAGTTCTCATGGCTCTGTGTTACCCCTAGGATCAGAGGTGCTGTGCGTGTTTTCACCAGTTGCTGGGGAGCATGGGCAAGAGGATGGTGGTCAGCTCAGGTCTTCCATGTGGTTTGTCCTTGGGCAGCTGGTTGGCCACTGTGTGGACAGAATGCAGGACTAGATGAAGCTTTGGCCTGATCCAGCAGGGCCCTGAGAGAATGAGAGAGAGAGAGAGAATGAGAGAGAGAGAGAGATGGAGGAGTGTAAGCAATCAGCCTTTGTCTCTGTCTGCTTGCTCTTTTCTGGGCAGCACAGAGGGGAGGACCTGGTTCACTGGAGGGTGAGGATGACCATGAGGGTCTTGTAAAAACAAACTGCCAAGAGTTCTCTCGCCAGCCATGCTTACGTATATCCTAAACATGTAGATATCTCCTGAACTGGAATCAGAACTAGGATGGCCAAGTGTCCTAGTTTAAAGAGGACAGTCCTCTACTTGGAGGGCACTCCCCTGTTTCAGAGTGTCTTCTATTTGAAGCTCTGTCCAAGCCCAACTCAAAGATCGAGGAGGGGCAAAGTTGCCCGTCAGCAGCGAATTCAAGCCACAGACTGGGCTGGGAGGCATGCCAGTGATCTGGTCATGGATGTCTTCTCTTCCTCCTTATGAGAAGACGTAGTGCATTTCATTAAACTGAAGGCCGTATGTGCGATTCTGTTGGACTTGTGGTTTTGTGAACTCCTTAGAGAGCTATAGCCATTTGGCACAGCAAATCAACCTTTGGTCTTCCTGTTGAGGGAAGCATTTCCTCATTCTCCTGGCTGTGTGTAAGGGGCCATCCTAAATGAGGTATGAGCCAGGTCAGTGAACAGGGGATTGAGCCAAAGCCTTCTGTGGTCCATCACATTGCAAGCTGCACAAAACCAGGCCAGGGGAATTTCATGGCTGCTGTGCCAAACACCCTCCAGGCTTTAAGGCCTGTTGAACTGGACGAGTTCAGTAGATATACCTGGGACCACACTGCAAGGCTGTTGCTGTTTCAGACAGCCTCTGTGCTGTGCAATGAGGGCTCATGGTTCAATACTTTCCTTGGCCGCACCCGCACCCGCACCCCATCATTTACCAAACTTGATTTCAGGGCACCATTTCAAGAGCTTTAAGCAAGCGAAGCCCTAACAGAGATGTCTCCACCACCCACAGGACTCACGGCCTGGGCATTTGCCTTCCTTAGTTCAGGGGGCAAGATGGATTGGATTTAAATCAAGGCGATTTAAGCCAGCCATTTGAATCATGACTTCCAATCAGCCAGCGAGAAAGCTCTGATTTAAATCGTCGAATTTCATCAGCTTTCCCCATTTGTACATGAGCGATTTTGTGGAAGGCAGTGGCGGCTGTCCAGAGAAACATGCGGATTAGCCATGGCTGGTGCAGGTCTGGGTAGCACCCTGCTTGTGTCCGCAGAAAAGCCCTGCCATCAAGGTGCTGCAGTCTACAGCCGTTGGCTCTGTGAGTCAGAATTAGGCCCTCGCTCCCCACCCTGCATTTTGATTGGAAGAAGATGGGATGCTCACCCAACAACTTGAGTTCCCTGTAGTGCACAAAGCTAGCTGACACCAGAGCCAAATCAGAATCTACCATCTGGTATGAAACTCCCAGTTCTGCTCAACCCACTTTGTCTGGGCAGCTGGTTGCCCAGGGTGACCATCAGATTATCCATCTGGGTTACCAGACTAAAGACTGGCTGTTGCCCAATCGCCACGTGCCGCCATTACAGGATTCCACATCCTGGGACCTGGGAGGAGGTGCTTGCCAGCCCAGCTGGGCCAGAGTCAAGGACAGGCCTGGCTGGGCACCTGCAGAAGGACCTCAAGCACAGGAGCTTCCTTAAGCAGCTCCTTTTCACCCCTGTTCCAACCCGCTTGTTCCCCTGCCTCCCACTCTCACCCAGACAATGGAGGTGCTGCAAAGAGAGAGCAGAGACTTCTCCCCGGCCCTGCCATTCAGGCAAGCTGGGCACACAGTGCTGAGAGGGAGTGGGTGGCAACGGCAGTGAGAAGGGAGACTTGCCCTACAAAAACCTGGAGCAGGCTCTGCAGAAAGAGGTTCATGGCAGAGAGGGAGTGATCAGGAAAAGGAAAAGGAGCTTAGTCTCACAGCAGAGGTGCCTTGCTTGTGCCCAGGACCAAGTTCTAAGGCCAGAGAGATCTGGCCAGCTGGAAGTGCAGCTCAGATGGAACCGTCAAAACACAGTGGTCCCCATTGCCTGCTTTCGCCTGGCATCACTTGCTAGAAATGTGGCTTGTTTTGCTTGCATTACCATTATCACGAATTGCATTGGCTAAGTATCGTTCTGATGGCCTTGCATTCAGTGTCATCCCTGGGTTGGATCATCCATGCAACTCCGACAAGGGGGGTAAACTCATGGGGATGGGGAATGTTTCCAAACCAGGAGCCAAGGAGGCCTGAAGAAAGGAGACAGGTAGCGCCTCCTGCGCAGGGTCCTTGCTGGGGGAGGGGTAATTTTCCTTAGGGAAATCACTCTCTCCCACCTATCACTCAAAACTGGAGAATATTTGGAAATGCCTAAACCCACTGCAAATGGTCAAAGGTGACCTGTTTTTAAACAGTTCCTTCTCTTGCTCTCTCTCTCTCCTCTGTCTGTCTGGCTTGAAGAGGAGAAAGAGTTTTGCAGTCTCTAGTACCGAGATTTGTGGTGATGCCACAAGTCCTCCTTTAATCCAGATTTCCCAGTTCTGACTCTGGACCTACTCAAATCCCTACCAAGAGTGCCCTTGGGGTTAGGGAGAAATCCTCAGCAGATTCAAGGATCCTCTGGATCTGACCTGCAGATTGCGGCTCTGTTTTTAACTCTGGCACAGGAGGGGTGTGCTGTGTTGATGCACTGGCACTTTTGCACAAATGAGCATTGGCACTAACAGACATTTCTGAAGTTGTGTTAATGGACATTTGTTAATATGAATTAGCAAGCATGCTAATTAGTGAAAGCAGAATGAGATTCTTGTACTGAAAGATTGGGTTGTATCCATCTGCAGATTACGGGATGAAAGACGTGCATGAAAGACACAAAACACAGATGGAAGTGGATTTAACAAAATCTGTACATCAGTAACGGCTCCCGAAATGACCACAGTGCAACCTTACACTGGCTTTTTGGTGTTTAAACTGTCTTTCAGGTCTTGTAACACGGGTCATCAACTTCCCCGCTTTGAGCTGTCTTGGGCTCCAAGAGATGAGCACTTTTTTCCTTATTTAATCTTCTCCCGAACACCAACTCTTGCGTGTGTACGAGCACGTGTGCAGTTCTTCTATATATATTTGGCAGAAAAACCAGACATGCAGACAATAAAAAGACAATTGCTTTTCTGGTAGCTTAGTCACACCAGGTGGAATTATGTTATGTTCAAGATATTTAAAATTGGCTGAGTGCAGAAGTGAATCCTGTGAAGAGAATGTGTAATGAGTGATACTTTATCAAATTGATTTAGCGGTCCCGGGCTTGCGGCTTGCCACTTTTGTGAATAAGGGTCTATCGACATTCTGCAACAATGCTGGCCTCCTCCCCCTCCCCCTCTGGGGTTTGGGCCAGCTAAGCAGCCAAGTATTCATTTCTGTACTTGGCTGGCGTTAAGTGCACCACTTCTGCGCGGCGTAGCAAAGTGCGTGCCTTTGATCTCGGCGATGTGGCGCTTTAATGAATTTCACGCCAGCGCATTTCATATACATTTGCAGCCTCTTCTGGGCTCCTGAGCATTTCCCACCGGTTTTTCCGTTAAGGTAACACCTGGCTATGTTGTGGCAATATAAACTTCAATAAGGCTGCTTGGCTTGAAAAAGAAAAAATCAAATCAAATCTTTCAGTTCAACCACTTTGGGCTATCATAATGTTTATATACATATTTATTCAACAGGTAAATAGTCAATCCTAATAGGGTGGGAAACGGGAGGATTATGCAGTAGATCTAGGCAATTCTAGGTTGGAAAGTATGTGTGTGGCACACGGGGGGAAGGTTTCCTGCCTTCCTCCCTCTTTTGTTCTTTCCTTCTCACTCTGGTCAGTGGGAGAGTTTTAGGATCCCACATATTGATGCCCCCCTTGGACATAGGGCCAGCATGTCCCATTTTCAGGGCCACTCCAGCTAGAGCATTGGATGTAGAATCAGAGAAGAGTAGAGTTGGAAGGGGCCACGAAGGCCATCAGGTCCAATCCCCTGCTGATACAGGACAGCATGTTACACCACCCCCCTCAGATGGCTGTCCAGTTTCTTCTTGAATGTCTCCAGTGTGCGAGAGCCCCCCCACCTCTCCAGGCAGCTGGTTCCACTGTCGTATTGCTCTGACAGTGAGGAAGCTTTTCCTGATGTCCAGCCTGAATCTGGCTTGTTATAACTTGAATTGATTATTCCGTGTCCTACATTCTGAGATCAGCGAGAAGAGATCTTGACCTTCCTCATTGTGACAGCCTTGGAGGTACCTATATATTGAGATATCATGTCATCTTGGAACAACTCTTAGAAGCAATTGGGAGAACTTCGGTGAGCTTGAGTTTTGCTGATTCCCAATTCCCTTGTCAACTTGGCTTTCTTGTGTGTTCCATGAAGAGAAGTCAAGAACAGCACAATCCCCTGGCTTGGGAGAATCTAGATGGAATTTCTGGAGCCCCAGCTTGACCTTGGAAAGTTGCTCTGAGCTCAGAGCCAGGATTTAGAATGCCCTTCCTCTGCCCGGACATCCAGCATGGAAAATGTGTCAGGTGTGGCTCTGGGATCATAAGAATGTCCTCAGATGAGGTTTTGGGGGCAGGGAGACAGCAGGATGGGGAGGAGACAGCATCTGCCGGCCATATGAAACATTATTCTCTTACCTCTTCCCACCCCATCTAAGACCAAATACTTAGATGGATGTGACATTTTCTTCTGTACTCTTACATGCATGGGATACCCATGATCCTCCATGCAGCTTCTTTGGATTGCACCCTAAATGTGCTAAATCCAATCCCCACCAAAAGAGGAGTGGAAAACTCCCTGGAAAAAGCTTGCAAAAAGTCCACATATCTTGCATGTTTGCAAACAAACC
Organism: Varanus komodoensis; assembly: GCF_004798865.1. NCBI lineage: Eukaryota > Metazoa > Chordata > Lepidosauria > Squamata > Varanidae > Varanus > Varanus komodoensis. Next base: position 4,360,733 of record NW_025335856.1, read on the forward strand.
TGTTTGGCTTTCATGCCCACATGCGTACATTTATACCTAACATGCTGTAGATGTACACCCAGAGAAAGTGAGGCATGAAGTGCCCATCATTATAAGAGTTTCTAAGGCATTCAGCATCCTCAGAGGCCATTTCTTCCTCTGAATTTGCCCTGTAATAGCTGCTACTACGCATCTGATAAGTGTAAGAAGTGGCAATAGCCAGTGACTGAACTAAATCATTTTTTACACCTGTTCAGCAAATGACTAGAAGGCAGGCCCATTAAATGGCCACTTTGGCACGGGTAAGGGAAACCTCCATGTCAGAGGCAGGGTACCTCTGATGGTTTGGCATTCAGGGCATGCAACAATGAAGTAGCTAGACCAGCCCTTGCTTTGTTCCTGAAAGCCTTCTCTCTTGTTCCCCGTCACTCAAAGCAATGCTGCCTCTGAAGGCAGACAGCCAATCTCCCCTTCCGCCTGTACTATCATAATGGCTCATACCATCCTTCCCAGTTTTCTAGCATGCTCCCTGCCTGTGCTCACTGCTCTTAGAGGAAGGACCGTGGTGCACTGAGCATGCCTGTGCTGCATCTACAAGGTCTGAAGTGCAGTCTCTTGTTCTCCAGCGGGGTTCGGAAAGACCCCTGTGGGAACGCCTGGAGAACCAGGTGCTCTCAGATCCATAAGTGCCAGTGGAGTCCCAGGTCGTCATGGCAGCTAGAGTGACCCGCTTCGGCTGATTTGGCACAATGACCCTTCCTGGGTGGGAATAGCACGACCCCAGTGGTGCATCAGGAAGATTTCTGTAATGTGCTCTCTGTCCTTAATGCCAGCCTGGAAGCCAGCACGGCTGTGGTCAGGATCCGGCACCTTTCACCATGCAGATGCTTTTCTGGAGCGACTTTTCTGGCTGCCAGTTTGCTACAGGGCTGGCCTTACATCTTGCTACTAGAGTCGGAAGTCCTGAACAATGGCAAAATAGGACTCTTGGGAGAGCACCTCCTTCCGTACTGCCCTGCCCAGTGACTGAGGGACCAGATGCCAGGCTCCTGCTGGCTCTGGATGGACCTGCGACCCAAGCAGAGCCCACTCAGAGATAAGAGTAGCAGCTCCCTTCCTGTGCAACCCCCTGCCTCTAGGTTGGGCACATGCCGGCATTGTCTCTACTTTGGTACCACCAACATTAAAAAAAAAATCCAGGAAGGTTTCCTGAACTAACCAGCCATGGTTTGTATGGATTTTGATGTTAAGCTGTTGCTGTATTTTTTTATCAGTTTCACCATTTTATTGTTCCGGTTCCCATCTGTTTAGACATGAAGTGTGATATACAAGTTGTAAACCAGCCAGCCAACCATTGGCGGTCAGTGCGAGCCAGCCTTTCCCAACATGCTGCCCTCCAGCTCCAGGCATGCCCATCCAACACGGCCATAGATTTTGAGATTTTCCCATCACCTCTCCAAATACCTTTTCTAGGAGCAGATCCCACTGATGCCTCCTTGCAAGGTGCTGCTGCTGCTGCTGCACCAGTTCCTTCCATTTCTGCTGCTTAGAGAGATTTATAATAACCAGCAGATACCTGCAGAGTCAGGAGATGCTCCATGCTACAGATGTTGCTACTTCTTGCCAGGCTTTTGCTGGCATCCAGTCTGGATAGGAGCTTCTTGGGAGAAATGTAATTTTGTCAGCCACGGGATGGCCATGTTCCTTCCCACCTCTGTGATCTCCTTGCAGATTTGTTTATGCACAAGGCCATCTGTAGCTTGTCGGCGTTGTCTGTTTCTCTTTTCTACCCTCGAAGAGGCAATGAAAGATGATGGTGCAGTTTGGCCTTCCTGCCCTGCACGTATGCTATTTTTGCAAGTCGTTTCCAGTATCTGTGTGAACAGCTGGGATGGCTGCACAGATGTAAATATGATCCTCTTGGAGGAATGAAAGGAAAACAGCACTGTTGGGTTTTTTTGCTTGGTGCAAGCCTAGATCGGAACTGACTCCAATGTCTGTGAAGGTAACCAGCTCTAGGAAAATTCCAGGTGGTCAGGATTTCTTAATCGCTAGGCAGAAAGAGGAAAGATTCCCCCAGACTTCTACCTCTTCATCTTTCTGCCCTCTACTGCATCTCTCTTCTTACATATCAGTGCAGCTAGGTAATTTTAGATTGTGGAATGATGGTCCTATGTGTTCTATTTTATCACTTTCATTTTGCAACGCACTGACTCCATTTCTCCCTACCCACCAATCAGTGCACAGTTCTTTGCTTTACAACGGTGCCTACATTTCTGTAAGTTAGCAAAACTCTTTGTCAACTGTGATTGCAATGGAACGTTGGACAAGACGAACCCTTGGTCTGATCCAGCATGGCTTTTCTTGTGTTCTGAAGATGGGGTTTGCTTCTGCTGCATTCTGGGTAATCATTTGTGCCCCTCTGGGCTGAGGGGCCCTAGACCAGCCCTTGACCTCAGAGAGCAGCCCTTGCTGCACTATTCCTATTTCAGGTCCCTTTTCCAAATCCTGTGCTCCATCACTAAGTTTTTCCCAATCTTCCAAATGTTTCCTCTCCTCATCCAAATTCACCTGCACCATTTTCTCACTCAGCAAAGCCAATTCATTTCCAAATGGCCTTGTGAAGAAACCACTCACCTATTTCCCAATCAGGGTGCCTCAGCTTCTGCAAAGGTCCCCCCCCCCCGTGCATCAAACAATGGGGTATTCATGCACCCCCTTTCCTATTTAATGAACATGTGAGTGGATGGCTCATTCATTTTGCAGATGAGCACAACTTTAAGTGACTTTTTGAGTTAGCATGCTATTTAATGGAGAAAAGCTGCATCATGAACAAAAGCACCTATTCATTATTAGAAGACGAGGTCACCTTCAGTCTTTGTTCTTTTAGTCCTAAGTGGAAGTTTTAAATTTTTTTGACATAAGTGCTCAAATCTGAAGCTGAGAAATACGTGTCTCTGGTACAGTTTGCAGAAACTGCAGAGTGGAGGACTAAACTTTGTGCAAATTTCCCTGGGTTAAAAAAAATAAAAAAGCAGATCCATTTTGAAAGTGGAAGTCTGTGTGCTAACATAATAAAAACTGCAGGGCTGCATTGAGGAGATCACTGGATTTTCAAGTCCCATCAGATTCTCCACACATCTCAAAGTGTTAGCAGGACCCAAGAGAAAAGGGCCTTCTCCAAAGATCTTAAAACCAGAGCAGGATTGCAATGCAGCTTTTCGAGTGCATATCCTGTTCCCAAACCCCAAGAAATCCAAAGCGCATATGCTTGCTACATACCATGGGATTTCCTTGTAGGAAGGAAGGAAGGTTTAAAAGACCTGCAGTCTGCACACCTGGTTTGACACACTTAGCTTCTCCTGCACCATCCGTGCCTGCTCTCAGCTCTTGCCAACTGGATTTCTGCAGCATGAAGTCCATATGCCACCAACCCCAACTTTTTGTCTCTTGGGCAATCTTGGAGCACTGGACCACACAGATTGCTGATTTACTTCCTCTTGCCTTGGTTAGTCTGAAGGGAGTATTGCAGAAATCCATTGCTCTGCCAAAGGCTTCTAACATTCTGTCCATGCTTTGCTGAGTCTACACAGAACAGCTGTCCAGGTGTGTTACAACTTCATTGTATTTCTTTCCATTAAGGCATTTGGAATCTGCTCCCTTGCTGTGACCCAAACAGATTTAGGTTACACCCTGCACTCTTTAAATTCCCAGGTGAATTTAAAGCCAAGGGTGCTGGAATTCTACTAACCCTCTCTACACTTAAACAACTGTGAGAACAAGCGATATCTCTGTAGGACACTTCTCAGAAACATTGACTTTTAACCTTGTAATAGCTATGCACACAAAAGGAATGCACTGCTCCAATGAAGGAAGAAAAAGCAAGCTGACTTTTGCAGCAGGAAAACCAGAAGCAGTTTTTGAAAGCAGAGTTGAATTTTCTAGGGATCCACAAACTGCTCAAACCAAAAGGGACTGAGCCTTTGTTAGCATTCCAAGTGAACATTCACCAAGTTCTGCGGCTTTGTATACATCGTGCTTGAATGTGCACAACTGATCTGTATCTCTACCTGTATCTGCCTGAAACGTCCATCGGGAATTATCTTCAGGCGAGGCCAATCCCCGTAAAGTTGCCAACCTGGCTCCCACCTCACTGGCTTGTGACTGCATGTTTTACTAGCACCTTAGTAAAAATAGACATGGTATCCTCCTTCATAACAGCAATACAGTCTTGTGTTCTCCTGATAATTTTTCAACACTGGAAAACCATTGCTAAATAGTGGCAAAGCACCAATGCATGTTATGTGTGCGTGGATAGGAATTCAGTCTTGGGGGTGTCAAGCTCCTGGAACCCTGCATGTCTCCTTGCCGTACTTATCTGATTGCACCCATCCTTCAAGGAGCTTAGAGCGCTGCATGCAATTCCTCATTGCACCCACAGGAGCCCCTTGAGGTGCTGAGAAGAAGTGAGAAGTCCAAGGTGACATGGGGCAATTCTTTGCATTTTTAAACGCACAGAAAGTCTTGCAGCTCCTGGCATGGCCAGCTGGAGCATGCGGGAAGCTGTGAAACTCTTTCGGACTTAACATGAATAGAACTGGGTCCCCAAGCAGTCTTGTTGGATTTCAGCCTGCTTTGGGCTCCAACCCGGGGGTGGGTAATGCATGGCTTCATGCCGCCTGCATTCACACCTTTCATGGTGGTTCACTGCTGTGGTTTAGTGGTGAACCACTTTTTTTTTTTTTTTTTTGCTGCCATCACCACTAAATTTAGTTTTGTGTGGGCAGCTGTGCAACTGCAGAGTTGCAACCTACCAAGCAGAGGAATGCAAAATGGACCTTGGCCCTCCAAAATGTGCCCTCTGCTGCTCCAACCATCCTGCCTGTGTGAAAGGCCAGGGCTGTTGGCTGTAAGCTTGCTTCCCCCCACCTGAGTTTCCTGGATAAATTAAACTTCAACTCCCAGGATTCCTAACCATTGGCAATCCTGGCTGGGGCTGAGGGGAGTTGCAGTCCAGAAGATCCAGAGAGTTCAGGGTTGGAGAAGACTGAACCCATGCTTGTGGTTTTGGAGGGCAAAATGTGGCCAAAGACCAAAGGAGAGGGCAAATTTTAGATTGTTTAAGTGCAAAGCAGACTTGGAAGCAACGGCATCCTGCCAGTTATTTTATTTTCTGGCATCAGCAACAAAGAGGAGAAATGGGTGACACTCTTGCTGTTTCCTGAAGATCAGATGTACCCTGTTGGGTCAGAATAACTCTCGGCACTGCTCTCCATCCATATGTGCAGTCCCAGTGTTGGGGATATTTATAGAGTAGATTGTGAGTAACCTCAGCTTCACCCTCTTGTCTGAGTGATGTTGAGTCTGTAGCTGAAGTGAGGAAGAAGAAATATCATGGGCACACTTTGTTCCTTAGCCTCTGTGATTTGCTTTATAAAGAGCAATAAAAACTGAAGACAGGGGAATAAAGCCAGCTGGGTCGGTGCTTGCTGAATGCATGGAACTGACAGAATGGATGGAGTCATTACCAGCTGTTGTGTAAACACAGGCCTTATTAAATTATAAATATATCACCTCTCATTTGCTCAGTGGTACCAAGCAGTTACTTCTTAGCTGCTCACAATGCCTTTGCTGTAGCCCAAACCACACGCCAGCGGTGTGTGCAACGCTGGCTCCAGCATCTGCAAGTGCTCACGTGGTACCCAAGCTGATCCCTGGCTTCTCGGTGTGGCCCAATCCACAGCACTGGATTGGACAAGGATCCAGGAGAGGTGATGCTGCCTTGCCTTCATGCTTTGCTCACTGATCAAGCTCAAGAGAGGCACAGAGTGGACACTTTGCAAGGAGAGGTGCAGCTGCAGAGCCAGGATGCTCTGCAAAATGCCAGGGCCCCTTACGAGGATGGGCGTGTGCCCAGCCATGCTGCTTCCTGTGCGCACGGAGACTACCGGGAAGTGCGGAGGAATCAAGGCTGGGCCCACACTTTCTGTGCATGGACTTCCTCTCAGCCATGGCTCGGGGGCCAAGTGTCGGCTGCAGTCTCTCATTCCAGACCTGGTCCTTATCTGAACATCCCTGCTTTAACTCTGGTCCACCTCCGAGGCTGCACTGATGCTAACCAAAGTTAACTCTCCCTAATGTTGAATCGGATTTTGGAAATGAGGGACAATCATAGCTGAGAATGAAACATGACTAAACTGAGCTCTGTTTAGTACTGTGGCAAACAAAAGCTCTAATTATTCTTAAGGTTTGCAGGAATTCACCTGTGGGGCCTAGAAATGGGTGATTCAGCCAGTGTCACTTTGCCCTGCATTCACATGTTCAGGCTCTAAAGTTATTTCCTGCCAGATATGAAGATGCTTGCCAGTGTTGGCCAATCCTGATTTTTTAAAGAATGAACCAATGCAAAGTTTTCTCCCAAGTGCAGCAGCCACGCTGAGTACAGACAGGTGTTCGCAGCAAGGTCTGATTCGCATCTCGCTGCCAGAGGCTGGGGAGCTCCCTGGCTGTCCAATGAACACAGCCAAGAAAGGTCCCGACATACCGTCCCTGCACAGTGTCAGGTCTCCCATACTCCACGCCAACCCAAGGTGAGCACAGGGTGATGGAGAACCCTTCTGCGCCATGTGTAATTGTGCAGAGCCCGTAAAAACCAAGCCTTTTAAAGGTCAGGCATTTCAGATTGCATTTTGTTGCATCTGTAAAGGCCAGAATCTCACCTTTTGATATTTCTGTGGCGGGAGGGTTGCATGGAAAGAGGGCAACAGGACCCCTTGCATTTATCTCAGAGAGTCTAATTCCTTCTCTTCTCCCAGGGACGCGTGCACACAGAACTCCACCACCTCTGGGTTACTTGCCAGTTGCCCACAGCACTTGGTGACAAATAAATGTTTGGCTCACAACTCAAGGGAAGTGGCACCTGAGCAGATGTGCCTGGCCTGGAGAGACAATCAATTTATTTAGCTGTCCATTTAAACCTTCTTCTTTCTTCCATCCCTTCCCCTCATGAACTTTCTTCCTCCCCTGCGCAAACTAATAGCTGTTTACTTCCAGCTGAGGACATATATTCTCTTCTGATTAAGTGTCATTTAGCTGTTGGTCTGCTTGCTCATTTGATTTTTACAGACTTTTCCACCCAGGAAAAGATGCTGAAGAGGGAATCTAAGACAGCAAGGAATTCAAAAAAAGATGCGCAATCTCCTCCTGATTAGAATAAATGCCAATAAAGTTTCCTGACAAGATATACTCATTCAAGATAATGCTCTTAATTTTCAAGGTGCATCAGGCCCTTTGTTTGTGGGGAGAAGGCGGGGGGGGGGGGGATCCAAGCTAGAATAAGGGGGGCAAAGTTCCTATGAAGGAGGATGTGGCGTCTAATGGAGACCTAGCCCATTAAGTTTGACCTAGCTCAAATCTATGGCAGATAGCTGTGGTGTGAAAGCCCCTGAAATGCATAGGGTCACCGGTATTGGCAGTAATGACTTAGAACCAAGGCAGCATGAGCTTGGTCACCATGAGTGACCAGAATTTCTGTGCAGGTGAGGGAGTAAACACGCATAGGAAAGAGGAAGCGCCCTGTCATTCCCCTGTGCTTGAGACAGAAACCACAAGTCCTTCTCGAGGAGGGAAGTCGTCCCCTCCATGAAACACCCGGCAGCCCTCTGTGCCAGCCCCCAGAAAGCTAGTCAAATTGTTTTCTGACTGGTCACTTGTGTGGACGTATTTAGCAATCTGGCCAGTTATGCAATCCATGATGGAGCAGACCTTTCCATGTTGAGCCGGTGCAAGGAATGGTAGTTGAAAATGGTGTTTTTCATACGAGAGGTCAACTTGTCTGGGGGATTAATTGTGTACACCTTTGCTATGAGGAAAGGCTAATGAGGTTTAGGGGAAAAAGAGGGCTGGAGGTGGGAAGAGGATAATAGAGGGCTATAAAACAAAGACAGGTGTTGAGAGACTGAGAGCGCTTTTTCTGCACTGCAATATTAGGACTTTTGTAATTGAATTCTGGCAACAAGTTCCAAACAAGGACAGTTTTGTTTCTTATAACTTCATGTGGACATTTAAAAGGCTTTGGAAAAGGTCGTCCGCAAGGGCGCTGGAGGACGTTTAGTGGTGAAGGGATATGAGATGAGGTTCTCCTTTGGATTGGTCACTGGTTAAAGAATAGAAAGCAGGTTGTGAGAATAACTGGCAATTTCCCCCAGCAGAGGGGTGTAAAAGGTGGACTTCCTAGAAGATATGGATTAGGACTGGTGCTTTTTACTGGTATAGGGTTGGGGCGGATCCTGAAATGGCCTAGTGTTCTGATGACATTATAGCATTTGGGGTGGGTGGATCCACACACTAGTAACCTCCCACTTGGGTTATTGCAACATGCTGTACGTGGGGCTGCCCTTAAAGATGATCTGGATACTTGAATTGGCACAAAATAGAGCAGCCGGGCTGTTGATAAGGACTGGCTGACATGAGCATGTAATGCCAGTCCTGTAACATCTGCATTGGGCACTGACTGAAGTCTGGGTCTGATTTAAGGTGCTAACAATGGCATATAAAGCCCTAAATGGTTTAGGACCTGACTGTCTAAAGGAACACCTCCTTAAGATCTTCTATCAAGGTCCTTCTCCAAGATCTCTCCTTGAAGGAAGAGAGGAGAACTCTTACAAGGAGAAGGGCCTTCTCAGTGGTGGTGCCTCATTTGTAGAATATGCTCCTGAGAGAGGCTCATTTGGTGCCTACTTTTTATTCTTTCCGGCAACAGACCAAAACCTTTTCATTTAGCCACTATTTTAATTGTTGATATATATTTGATTTAATCCTATTTTAATCAAGTGCTGTAAATCATTTCTTTGTTCCTAAAATTTTAAACCATCTTGTGATTTTCTACGAAAATGGTATAGAAAAAATTAAATAAATCAGGTGACTGGAGCACCTCCTACATAAAGAAATGTGGTGATGCTTGGGCTCTCTAGCCTAGAAAAGATACCAGGTGTGGCATTACGGTAATTATTAAAATTAAGCACAGTGTGGAGAAATTTGATAGGGAGTATGTATCCATACATATCCCTATAATTCTATATCTATCTGTGTCTCCAGGGTCATTTGATGAAGCTGAATGACTGGAAATCTAGGGCAGATAAAAGGAAGCACATTTGCATACAGTGCATAGTTAAGCTTTGGAATTCACTGCCTTGCGATGTGCTCATGACCATCAGCTTGGACCCTGCAAAAGGAAATTTGGCACCTCCATGGTGGAGAAAGCTGTCAATGGCTACTGGTTATGCTTGATGCATAAGGCCACCAGCATGAGGGGGAGGACAGTTCTGCATGTGTGTTGCTGGACCTCATGAGGTCAACAGTATCCTTCCATCCCTGTCCTGCTTCTGGACTTCACATTGGTGTGACTGGTTGGTCACTGTGTGAATGGAAGGCCTGATTTAAAAGCTCCCAGTCTGACCAGGATGGCGTTTGTGTTCTTGGGCCATAGAACTATAGTAAAGGGATTTTACAAATATGCAAGAACCGTACTGTCCTGGAGCTTTATCTCAATTTTCCTCCAAAGGAGGCGTGGTACAGAATGTTTGCTTATGCTTAGATACTACCATAACTGTGCTCTGAGTCCAGTTCGAAGGCCATTGGTGTGGTTCTCTGGCTGGAAACCTATTCAAATTCAGCAAGCAAGCCCATCCGAGATTCCTACAGATGCATCCTTGACCTGAGGAAGCTGGGTGGGAAAGTTACTTTGCTGTGAGCCAAAGCCCCCTTGGGGAACAAAATGATTTCCCATCATTTGGCAGCTGCTAATTAGCTGCAGCTGATGAGATAATTTATAAAAATTAGGAGCAATTTCCTTCATGGTGATAATATTACTTGGCAATGAAGACGCATGTTTTAAAGAGTGACTTGTCTCTATTTAACACTAGGGAAGACAAGATTTGTTATATGGACAGAATGACTAGAGTACTTTAAGGAAAATCATATATCCGTGAGCTTCCCAGGCAAACCATGGAGGTCTTTGAAACTTCATCAAGACCTTCTGTGGGTGACCACTTGTGTCAGGACTGCACCAAAGGCAGTAGACTGGGGTGAGCCAGGAGTTGTGGGAGAAGCCGCAAATCAGGACCAAAGGATAAGCTGAGAGGCACAATTAAGGAGCAAAAACCGAAAGGCTCAAATAATGTTCAGTTGGTGTAGGAAGCCCCTTTCTTCTCCTTCCTGTCCACAAGAAGCCAAGGGCTTGGTTGGTTGGAGTCAGCCTTGGGTGCCCCATAAAAAAGCTACAACATGCAATATATTTCCCAAAACCTTTCCTATTTAACTAGTAGATTTCTTCAATACTGTGCAGTTTGCGGAGTTGGAGGGTGATAGGAAAACCCTTCACATTTCTGTCCTAGAAGATCTGAATGCCTTCCATGAGAAGGTTCCACACCATCTTCTTGCAGAACCCATGGGTTTTCCAGTAGGGTCCTCAGCACAGCAAGTGTGGAAAGGGAATGAAGGAGGGAAGAACTTGCATTTTTTAATCTCAGGGAAAATGGTATGTGTTCTGTAATGGTCTCCAGGGGAGAGGTGCGCCCCAGGGGTAATTCATCTGTGCACGGACAGACACAAGGAACCTGGGAAACAGATGGAGGTGTGAAAGTCTGCCTGGAAGGTAAGCATTCATTAGGCTGGGAAATACGTAAGATGCAGGGGGACTTCAATACTCCATCAAGCTTCTAATGATTTTGTCGGAGCATTAATCCCAGGGGGGTGAGCAGCCGCATTTTGATCTCCAGCAAACAAATTATGTTGCCGGGTAGACAGCCCAATATGGAATCAGGCAGGACGATGGCAAGCAATCCGTCATTTTCTAAACAGGAGCTGGGCACGGCCGTCAAGAATGGCATCTGTCAACTCTGGAGGTACTTGGTGTGCAGAATACATGCTGGTGAGACACAGAAATGAAGAGGCAGGGATGCTATCCAGTTTTTTGTTAGTTTCCTTTTGTTGTCTTAGGTGTTGGAAAACATATCTGCCAGGTCCAATATGTGGATGGAGGAGAGGGCAGTGTGGGGAGTCCTTAGTCACTGTGGTCTGTGGGAAAGCACTTACCTTGTACACAGAACTCTGCAGAGGTATCATCTTAGGTCACATATATCCAAGCAACAAGACAGAACAAAGGCCTGTCAAGAAAAATAATATGCAAGAGAAAATATCAATGTCTTTGTGGAGAGAGATGGCATCCTTTATTCCCAGAACAATTCAGGGGGTACATACTGGGAATCATTTCTTGGTAGAATGAAATGAAGTACTTTAGGCTGTGTAAAGGGGGTTAAATCCCCACCTACACTTAAAAAAAATGGAAAACTGACACAGAGTGGTTCTTGCTTAGCCGGAAGCCTGACAGGCTAGTTTTCTACATACAGGGCTTTTTCACATGGGGTGCACCTTGACATGATATCTCCCACCTGCAACCTGAACTGATACTGTTTTTCTTGCTACATATGTACATCTGGGGATGCTGTCACTGTCTTGGCATTAAAAAGTCTTGCCGAGTGTCTGGCTTATGAATAGTCCCTGCAGCAGTGGAGGAAAAAATCCCTAAGGGGCAAATAATAAAAGCATAATTGGAGAGTGTGAAGACACAAGATTAAGTATGTAGGAAATTCAGATGTCCTACAATTTTGAGCTCATGCTTTTCTTTGGAAGTGGGATATATAAAACAGTGTAATACCTTATCAGTAAAGTTACCAGAACGGATGTATGTTCCTTATATAATTCCTACAAAAGCATGGCAATGTTTTTGCTCTTTTAAACATGCATCTTTAATTTTTTAAAAGTCCTCTCTGAAAGCTGTATTAGAAAGGGCAAGACAGCTGAGATCACTTGCAAACATTCCTACACACACACACACACACACACACACACACACCAGCTTTCCATAAAAAAAACCACTCAAATTGACTTCAACTGCATGCATAGTTATATTTACGCAGAAATACCCTGCTATGTTTGGTGGCACTCAGTCTCAGATAAATATGTATGGGAGTGCAGCCTGACAAACCTTTGCATAAAATAATTTAGAAGTCATACAGCAATATTAAAACATCCAATCTGGTAACCAGAAGCCATCCAATTCAAAGCTGGCATTAAAAGACTCTTATTTAAAAGGTACAATTTATGCAAGATGACTCACACTCAAGGTTGTGTGTGAATTGAATGATGGGTTGTTGTTGAAATGTAGGTTATCCTGTTACCTGAGTCCAGCTCTGCTAACAAACCATGGCTAGTTAACCATGGACAACCCTTGAAGAAAGTCCATGGTTTATTGTTGCGTTGTTCACCATGGTTTATTCTGGCTGGGTGCAGTCAACATAGCACACATTTCAACCACATCCCATGATTCAGTGGCAACCAGCATTCAAGGCATACCCAAACTTGGGAGTCCCAGCCACTGAGAATTGCTTTTGCCGCTTGGATCTTCGCAGTCAGTGCCAACTCAAGACCTTTGGCTGCCTAAAGCACCATCTCCCTCAGTACCTGGGCCACCATAAGAAGAAGTCTTGCCACCCCACTCAGATATGCTCTCTGGGGGCTACCAGTTTTTGGTCGTTCTCATGCCTGCAGCCTGAAGGAGCTCACTTAATGCATGGTTAGGACTGTCCTTGCTTGCACACCGGAGGTCCTGGACATCCTCCCAGCTTGCCTCATCTTTCTTCTGCCCATGAATCCAAGGGACAAGTGTGGGATAGGAGAGGACCAGGAAGCCCCAGAGGGCGCAAACTGCTGCCTTCTCTTTGCTCTAAGGTGGGAGAATGCCCCCAAAACATTTCAGGGGAGCATTTTCCTTCCCCTTTTTCCTCCTTTAAGAAGGCACAGGTTTTTAAAAATATATTCCTCCTTGCTCTCTCTCCTTGCAAGGATAGGAGAAAGAGTGCAACATCAGATTCAGTGCCATCACCTTCCTGAGGCAATGTAATGGCAGCTGACATCTCCCTCCTCTGGTGAGCTCTCTCTCTGCCCCCCTTGCAGAGAGGGAAAAGCACTTTAACAATCCTCTCTCTTTCAAAATAGAGCAGGTAGAGAGAACCCTGAAATATTTGGGGAATCTCCTGCATTTCCTGAGAAGTTCCTGTCCTTTTGTAGCAGCTTTGCCATTCAGATCATCTCACCAAAAGGAAAATAGACTCCCAAGGATTCTCTGGAGGTCAGCATCATCTCTTTTTATAAAGCATCACCATGCTTCAAATGCATAAGAGCATGTTTTGATAAGCGTTGCCTGGCAAAACATTGTTTTCCAAACTCTGTTCTGCTCCCCTGTTCTCTGTGCTCAGGATCCAACATTTCAGAGTTGATGTTTGTGGGATTTTGGAGGCCCTGCCCTCTCCGCTTTGGCTACATTTCACCCTCCCACTGAATGGCTGCTTTGCACCAACTTCCCAGGCTCTTCAAGATCTGGAATGCCAAGCTCCCCCACCTGTCACCTTCATAAAGAATTGATTCTCTGCCCCCTCTTCATTTTCCCATTTCTCCTGTGTTTGCATGCACCCACGGCTCTCTCCAGACATGCCAATCAAAAGACCAGCCAAGAAAGGTTGCTGCTGCATAACTGAAGGAGTGGAAGCATTAACAGAAAGCTTGTTCTTATGAAACCAAGTCCGTTCCTTCCTTAGGGGACAAGAAAGATATTCTTCTTCTATGGTATGCCAACAAGTCCCATTAAACTTTTTTCCTTTGAATTCTAGAACACTTCTGCCTGACCAACTGATCTTCCACTCCAATAGACATGAAAAACACTTTTTTTTGCTTTAGCAATGGAAACATTACCAGGTTAATGAGTCCTCTAGCAAAATTCTATTCTTGTTCCCTGACATTCAACTTCATCGAGTAGCCATTACTGGATGCTCCAGTCCATTTCTCCCCTTAATACCACCGTTAACCACTTTAAATAATTCTCCCATCTCTTTTATGGGACGTACCTCTCCAGTTTGCCCTGGTTTTGCCTTCATTTATGATACCCCAAAGCCCTATGCAGTGCATCTCTTTAATGGTTGTCTATAGATTACGAAGTGTCATTCCTTGAAACATTTTATTGTTCTCTTTTGAACCCCTCTTGCTTATCAGCATGTCTCCATGTGGAATTTCCTTTTAGAAGCCTATGAACGAGCTCAGCAGTTCAGAAAGCACTTTCCCTCGCCTTCCCTAAACCTGCATTCTAAAGAAGACATTGTAAAATAAACGTGTCTCACCTTAGGACAGCAAGACGAGCCCATCCAATAGACATGAGGGAGGGCGTCGCCTTACTATCAGTTGTTTTCTTTACGGCAAGTTGCAGCTGGTCCTACAAAGAGGTCTTCAGAGTCTACTTCTCAAACTGTATCTGCACAGAGTCGGATAAGTGTCTTTCAAAGCCCAAGAACTCTGGGAGCTGACAAGGATCTTAGGAGGTGAGGACTCCACAGGCCTGTTTTCTTCCTCCACCTCCCGAAAGCCCTTCAGTGCTGTCTGTGCGCTTCCCCCAGTGACGTGCTGTCACAGTGTGGCCAGCTTTTGTGTGCCTGCTCTGAGTTACAAAAACCCCTTGTTTTCCCATCCTTTTCTCTCTGTTGTAAATCTGTGCTTAGCTTTTTCCTTCCTACCTGCAGCAGCTCCCACGGGGTGCAACTTTTCTTTTTGTATGATGCTGTTTGGAAAGGCGGGACTCCTGCACAGATTGCTGGTGAGGGACACCTTCTGCAGGAACTCATTAGCAAAGCCTCAGCAGCAAGGTCAGGATGCTGGTTCTTCCAATTGGAGGCTGCTTCTGAAAGAGGGTCATGAATCATCCTTTCCTCCTTTTCAGGAAGAGGTCCGGGGGCTCGGCCTGAGCCCATGCACAGCTGTGCTGGAAGGCAGCGACACAAAAGAAGAAAGGCAAAGATGCCAGTTGGGTGTTGTTAGCAAATGTGTTGGAGCATAACTATGAGGCTTTTACTAAGCACGGAACTGAAATCTCAAATAATACTGCTGCAAATGGTACAGCTAAGCCAGAAAAATGCCATGCTTTTTTTATTATTTTGCAAAAGTGTTTGGTACTGTGGAAAGCGTGTGATTGGTGACAGGATGAATTGCATATGACAAATCTGAGAGAGAGGAGGAAAGAACAGCCAGGAGAAACAGTAGCACTCTTAAGGGATCTCTCTCTCTCTGTCTCTCTCTCTGTCTCACACACACACACAGAGAGAGAGACAGAGACAGAGACAGAGACGATCCAAGGAGTTTGCAACAGATGTTGCATCCAACCCAAGTCCTGTTCAGGAATCTGTCTGCCTGAGTGGGGGCTTAAAGTGGGTAGACAGAAACAAAAGTTGAGATGTAATCATCATAAATCTTTATTAGCTTCAGCCACTGGCCTTAGTACATAGAATAAAAATATGCAGAAATAAAAGCACGTAAAATGTACTGAGCTAAAATTGCCCCAAAACATTCTATAATTTATATTAAATGCCAACACCAACATTAATACACAATCCATTACACACATCTTCTCCAAGCCTGTAATAGTTAGAGCTCCAATACAAGAGTGGATCTTGTTATAACAGCTCCAGCTAAAAATGTTGCTGTTTTCACGATAACCTGTTGATCATCAGGGAGCAAAGATGCACAGACAGAAACTGGTTGCCATGGAATAGATAACAACTGGAGAGCAATAGCCTCATTCCTTAGAGTGGAGATGTGTTTTTTATTGAGCTTTCTTGGCACAAGTATGCATCAGTATTCTTTGCAGCGCTGGCCAATGGCTCTGGTGCCCCACTGGTTTAGGGCCAGCCCTACCATTGGGCAGGGTAAGGAGACCTCAGGTGGCAGAAGATGGATCGAATCGAGGGCAGTGCTGGCACCTCTCTCGCCAGCCCAGCTGTGTGTGCTTTGGCGTTTGCTTTGGCTCCACTGTCCTGGGCAAATTTTTGGCGATTTTTTGGCAATTGCTTTGGCTCCGATGTCCTTGGCAATGGTTTGGCTGTTTCTTTGGTTCCACTGTTCTTGGCAATTCAGCTGTGAATTCTGAATTCCATGCAACAACCTTTGAAGTCTGTATTATAGGAAGAGTGGACCCAATTCCTACATTGTGCTCATCAGGGGATACCATGCTGGCAGTCCCCAAGCATGTGGAATTATGTCACCTACATGCTGGAATTTTCTGCCTCTTTGAATTAGACATGTTCCAGCCCTTCCCAGTTTCCAGCACCTACTGAAATCATGCTTTTCCTTTCAAGCATCCCCCAAAACATAATGCTGTCTTCTGTATAATAATATACATCAATTACCGGGGAGCTTATCCTATATTTTCATACATCACTTAGAAATGTCTTTCTGTGTAAGCACTTCATAAATAGCAATCAATTAAATAAGCTGTCAGTCCAGTCTGTCTGAATGTGGAGGGCTGTGGGGGGAGGTTCAGGTGTCAAAATACCCAATATGAAATGTCCTCAGTGTGCCTGGATTGGGAGGGGAATCCTGGTGCCCTCCAGATGTTTTGAAATAAAAACCCCATCATCCCCATCCAGCATGGCCATTGGTCCAGCCTCTAGAAACTATAGCCCTGCACTCCAGGAAGGGAGCAGAAAGCTAGGCCCTGCCTTAGGCGGCTCTTCTGCCAGCCTCTTTCTCTCTCCGATGTGCATTTAACTTCGCTGAGGGGACTCAGGATGCAAATGACGATGCAGCTAACAAGAGCAAATGGGCTATTAAAGGAAGGAAGTCGCTCTGGCGGGGCTGAGGGCCAATTAACCTCCAGGGCAGGTCGTGTGACACCATCTCTCTGTGCAGCAGGGTGTGCACAAGGGCTGCTCTTGGAAGGAGCAGCGAGGGGAGGGCCCGTGCGGGCTCGCATGGAGAGTTCTGGGCTAGCAGCCGGTGAGGCCGCTTCTGGCGCATTTTTCCCCATCTTCCTGTAGCTGCCAGCATAGCGTCCCCGTGACACACCTTGTGGCACTGTACTGAGCTGAGCCGGTGAGGTGGTGGGTGGGGGGAAGGACTCACTGGGTCTCTCCAGCCCATGGATTGCAAAGCATGAGCTGGAACTTTGCAGGAAATGAGTGTGCAGAGCTGCCCAAGACTGGATTAAATCCATGGTTCATCTACTCTGCTCAAACTGGCGGAGGCTTTTTTGTTTTTTGTTTTGTTTAGTCGCAAAGTTGTGCCCGACCCATCATGATCCCATGGACAACATTCCTCCAGGCTCGCCATCCCTCGGAGTCCACCCAAGCCCACACCCACTGCCCCAGTGACTCCATCCAGCCACCTCGTCCCCTTCTTTTTTTGCTGTCGGGAAAAGTAGGTGTTGATATGTTTTGAGTTTTGGCACTGTTCGTGACTAGAATATGGACCCCAAAGGTTCTCTGAAGTGAAATGGGCTGAAAGGGGTTAGGGTTAGGGTTACCTTCACCGTAGAAGGGATCATAGCTAAATTGTAAGTCACAGGCTTCACCTCTAAACCACGAACCTGCCTGCAAAAAGGGTTGGCACATTCCTCTATTCCCAGCTCACAAGAACATGTCCTGGAAATTCAGATTTGCTTCCAAAAGTCTCCCAAGCAGTTTTTGATGTTGCATATTCACCATTTACTCAACTATTTGCCAGAGATTTTGGTATCTGCATTTGGAAGCCTGTAACATTCAAAACCAATTTTTGGTATATAGTTTTCCCCATTGATTTCAGCATATGGTATTTACCTGAATCAGATAACCAATACATTAATGGTATTTAGTATTATGACATTTTATGCCTGTCAAGGCAATTGGGAACCACCAGTAGATTCAAAGGGCTTGGATATTGAGCTTAAAATGTCACTTTCAAAATACGGATTTGAATGTTTAATTTCATATTCAAAGTTGCAGTGGCCAAACTGGAAAATCAACCTATTTTCAAAGAATTATTTCTGTCCTGACAGATTACTGTTTTGCTTAGCTCAGCATGAGGTTGCTGGGTGAGCCAGTCAAAAGCTGTGCCACTTGTTGCACAGGCAGGGTAAAACCTATCGAACAAAGTCTAGTCAAGCTATGCAAGAAGGTCCTGGATTAACTAGAATGCACTGGAATACTGGAATGTATTCTCATAGGGAGAGCCTGAGTAGGGGTTGATACGTTTTGAATGTATTCCAGTATTAACTGGGATGCACCCAAGAAAAGCTGTTGTCTTAGCAAAGTGTAGAGGCCTTCTGAAGGGTGCATCCCTGCATCTTTAATAGCGAAGTGGGAAAAAGAGAACCTAAGAATATAGGAAAAGTCATGCTGAATCAGAGCAACGCTCCATCTACACACAGAGTGGTGAGCAGATCCCACAGAATCCCTCAAGCAGGATGGAGTTGCAGTCCAACTGTCTCTGAAGGGCACCAGATTGGGGAAGGTTCATTGAGGGGGCTATTGGTGGCTACTGGCTGTGATGGATGTATACTACCTGCAGGTCCACAGGTCATGTGCCACTCATTGCCATTCGCTGGGGTGGGAGCAGAAGCGGAAGTTGGCTACTGCCTTGATGTCCTGCTAGTGGGTTTTCCATTGGAGCATCTGATGATCGGTGGCTGGAAATGGAATGCCGATCTAGACAAGCCTCCCTCTGATCCAGCCGTGCTTTCCCTAGTCTGAGGGACAGCTTGTTTCTGAAGGCCTGTTTCATTTTCATCTTTCTGTTTCACCGCATATGTTAGTAATTTTTATATGGTTATTTACTCTGTGGTGCTTTGATCCTTATAATTGTGAGTCACTCTGAATATTTTTAGAGGAAAAGAGGCCATTGCTTTCACTGATACATAAATACAATGGAGTATATGAGTCCTCTCCCACCCACCCACCCACTGGACTTGAACTAACTGATCTGCTCCTGGAAAACTTGGCAGTCATGGAGGTTATTCTGAACCAGATGGACTAAACTTCTAATGCAATATTCAGCAGCTCCCCAATTGCCCATGTGTGTATGCATACAACCCTTCAAATTCAAAATCATTTTTAAAAAGTTGAAACAAGCCCATATATTCAAAAAGAGGGAGCCCAGATATAGGGGAAATGCACAAAGAGTAGTACGGAGAAAGTCAAGCGTGAAAGTGGAATGTATTGAGAATATGCCTGTCAGAAAGTGACCCCTTTCTCTGTGTTTAGCTCTCTGGGGGCCAGACAAACTGCTATGCAGGCACAGACCAATTGCCTTTGTATTATTAATGCTGTAATTAATAATAGAGTTGGGTCTGAGACATCCCATTCTAATTCCGCTCTGATATGGAGGGACTCTCAGCACAGCAAGTTCCGAGATCCAATTTTCCTCACCTGTAGGGGCTTGCGTCTTCTCGGTGCCAAACTCTCATGCCCATCTGGGCTGTAGTTAAGGCTCTGCTCCTTCACTAATAGGCTTGTGCTGTCAGAATCTGTATTCGGGTAGCATCCTGATCCAAGAGTGTGCATGTGCTCAGCACACGTTGAAAGGAGCATCTGCGAATGACGAGCCATGTGTTACTGGTTCCTCACTAGGACTGTGACATTTCATCAGTTAGTCGGCTATTTTTTTCCTTTTTAAGTCTGAATTTGCTGTCTGCAAATAGGATGGTAAACGGGGGGATGTGCATTTTTGGTGACCCCTATAGATGTTTGAATATTAATATATTACTTGCAATTCCAGTATGGGTTTTATTTTTTCTGCCTTCAACTGGAAGAATGAATGCAAAGCCAGTGATGGGGGTTCCAGGTGGGATACAGCTGAGTCTGGGAAGGGGGGGGGATATCTCTTTCCTAGGTAGAAGTCCACTCAAAATCTCATGCAGACCCCTAATGTTGCCAGGAGTCCAGGACAGGAGTCCATTTTTCCAGCCTTACCTGAAGATGCCAGAGATTAGTGCAAGGCCAGGTTCACACTTGTGTGTCTTCTGTTTGATTTGTTCCTGGGTGGCTGCTGGTGTAAATCGGTTTACCCACAAAGGCATGCGCTCCTGGATTCTGCCTGTGATGGCCCCTTCATGCATTTGGTCCATCACCGGATGCTCCAGTATCAAATGCTGGCTGAACAGTAAAGGGCTTTATTGAGGATCATCCTCCTCCTCTCTTTCCCGCCTTTCCCTTCCTTTTTGCTGCCACTGGTGGAGGCCACCCCTAGCTTAGACCTCCCATGGACGGTGTTTCCAGTCATTCTGCCCTGGCTGCCTCTAGGTTGGAGTTTGCACTGCAGCTCCTGTTGAAGGACATGATGCATAGGAGTAGGCAGAGAATGTGTACAATGTGCACAGTAAACAGGGAAAGAACGGCGAGGAGATGTGTGAATCGGCCATCTTTTAAGGGAAACCTCCCTCTTTGTGCCTGGATAGGAAACAGCTGTGAAGCTGCACCTACGCTGCTAAGAACTTTCCTGAAGGAAGAGCAGGCTTATAACATCATAAAATAAACATCTTTTTGGCAGTTCTTGCCCTCTTGTCCTTCAAGGTACAGAGAGAAGGGAATAAACTGAGTTTTTACTTTGGATCCTTCTCTAGTTAATAACTTGTCATGCTTCCATAATATCCTTCGCCTGTGTGTCCCTCCCAACCCTCTATAGATATTAAAGCTGCACTTTTAAAGTGTTTAAAAATATTTAAGCCTCCTGTGGCTGGCCTTGCCAGGCCAAATTGGCGTGCTTAATCTGTAGCTGAGATGTCACTTGCATTCCACTAATCTGTCCTTCTGGAGGAAGTGAAATAGACAGATAGAAAATTTGAAACTGCAACAAGAAAATACAGGCATCTCTAGATAAGAAAGTTCCTGGGAAGAGATGACCCCGAAGAAAAATTACTCTGTGCTCCACCCTAGCTTAGTAGAAAGGTTTCAGCTTAAATCTGGGCAGAGAACAGACTGTTTGCTTTCGTCCTCATTCTCTCTGATAGAATCTGCCAATAGAGAGGTTCAAGAATTTTGTTTACACTCACAAAACAGACATGCTTCATTGGAACGCCTGAATGTGAGTCCAAGTAGGTTTGTGACTTCGCATTTGAAAACTGCACAAATTTCAGAGGCGAAAAACACATTTTTTAAAAAATGCACAATTGCATAGTTTTATCTGTGGCAGAAAGTCACACAACTGAGGAAAATGCTCATTTTTGGAGCAATTTCCCCATTCAGTGGCACTTAATTTGCATAATTTTCCCATTAGTGTAGATCAAACTGTGATCACAAGCACTCATGGAAAAAACGAAGAGCACAGAAGCATCGAGTTAATGTTTGGGGGAAGTTGGCAAATATGAGTGTCTTTTCTCCCATCTCCTGTTTGCTTTCAGTCAGGGGAAGATGCATGATGGTCGTGGGTGAAGCAACAGCCAAAAGTGGGTGGGACCACCATTTTTTTCTATTAACCCTTGCTCTTTCTTTAACCCTCCTTCATTTCCCATTCTCTCTTTTTCATTGCTTCTTCCTCCCTTCCCAGCAAGCTGCAGGAGGAAGGATGGATTATTCTGGTCAGAAGTGCAAACTAATCACATGAAGAGGTGATCAGTTCCCCTTTCTCCCTTTTCCCATCCCCCCTTTTCAGATCCCAACCCGCATGTTCCCCTCCTGCCCTTCTTTCCTCCATAGGGGCTCCCCATCCCACCTGCGAAGGATTCCGTTGAGGGCTACAAGTTGGCCAAAGGGCAATTCATATCCACACGTTCATTCCCTCTCTCTTCTTGGTGTTTGCAAACAGTTCCCAAGTTGTTTTTCTTCAAATGGGGCTTGAATCAAAAAGCCTTGTTTCATCAATATCCTGGGAAGTGACGCCTGTCCAGGTGTGGGAGGCAGCACCCAGGGACAGTGTGAAAACAAGGCTTAGGCTACAATTGGCTAAATGGTGGCTTTGCTTCCCTCTGACAGCTGTCAAAACGTGAGCTGTCAAGCCACGAATAGACCTTTGTTCATGAAAGGGAGTAGGCAATTGATTACCCCTGGTTAGTAAGATCCTCTCATTTTTACATGTGGAGATTATCTCTTCTCAGTGTCCTGCATTTCTTGAGCCAGTGTGGCGTAGTGGTTAAAAGCATGGGACTGGGGCTCAGACGATCTGGGTTCGAGTCCCCGCTCAGCCATGGAGCCCACTGGGTGACTCTGGGCCAGTCACAGACTCTCAGCCCAGCCTACCTCACAGGGTTGTTGTTGTGGGGATAAGATGGAGGAGGAGAATGATGTGAGCTGCTTTGAGCCCTTGTAGGAACAAGGCAGGATATAAACTGAAAAATAAATAAATAAATTTCTTCCAATATTTTGTGAGCTTTCAGTTGCTTGGGAAAGTGTGAACTTCCACCCCATTTATGGGACCTAACAGTTTTGACAGGAGGTGTCAAAACGCAGGCTTCCTTTTAAATTGGGTTTTTTGACAGGTCTGCACTGGGTTTCTCCACAGGGACATATGCAGATTCTTTTTTCCAAGTCCTTCCTGAAGATGCCAAAGGATGACCCCTGGAACTTTTTGCATGCAAAGCCAGGGCCCTGCTGTTGATCTACCCCCTTGTGTCCCCTTCCCCACACGAAGAGCTTCTGCAGAGTGATTCTGAGGAGCTATTTTCATCAGCACCACAGCCTGCCGCCCTGCAACAATGATCCGCCCTGCTTCTCCACCAACTGGGGAAAATACTTTTGGTGCGTGCGTGCGTGCGTGTGTGCGTGCATGTGTGTTTAAACTGCACATTAAATGCGAAGTCACATTTAACATCACATGTGCAAGTGTGGCCTCGGTGACCCATGCTTTGGTTCAGAGATCATCTAAGTAAAATGAGTTCAGGTGATCAGAGAGGTCTGGCTGAGACTTTCACCTGGACAGCAAATAAATTGCTTTATCTGCTTTCTTTTCTTTTCTTTCATTCTAAACTGGCAAGGATTGAAGGAAGGCCAGTTCCTTTCCAAGACACCCACTAGCACCTCTGGGGAAATCTCTGAAAGGTTCTGGAGGACAGATTCCACTTGTGGTTGCTGAAAGCAATGAGATCTTCCAAAGGTTAATTGCATCCGGTTGGCACCAAGCTAGCATTACAGACAGGGAAAATTCTCCTGCAATCAAATCCCGCAGCCTGAGATAAGCAACTGAGTGATGCTGGAGGGAGTGGGGGGGAGGGAAGGGAAGCCCAATTCTCAACCTGGGTTCCTGTATGGGGACTTGTAAGAACTTACAGCGCATGAATATATGCAGGCCTTTGGAGCAGAACTGGTTATGGCTGGAGACTGTAAGATTGCTCAACTATTGGGGGTGTATAGTAATATAATAAGGTAGGAAAGAAATGTTCAGGTCCATGATCAGTTAGACTAGAGGTGGGAGGTGGGGAAGGATCATCCTGGGGGCAGTGAACAGGAGGCCATCAGGAGCAAGCTCCCTTTGGAAGCTGTTGTCATGACGATGTCGTGATTTAGGAAACTTTAAAGTATCCAAGCACCTGCTTGGAGTTGTTGTTTCTTTAAAGTCAGAGTTGACAAATAGATGGGTTGTGGTGCTAAGCTTTTAAGGAATTTTTTAACACTCAGCCTGAATGCTGTGGCCCTTTTTATAGATGTTTTAGTGCATTGTGTTTTAATTGGTTTTAATGTGTTTTACTTTGTTCATATGTTTTATGTATTGTAAGCTGCTAGGAAGGCTTCAGCAGTTGTAGGTGGCCTATAAATATATATATAGATAAATAAACAAACATGTTGGGAGTGTAGAAGCAGTTGTAAAGCATGGAACGTGGTTGGAAAGGGGAAAGAGAAATGCTGGTCACTTGATAAACAGGGCACCTTGGACTTGATTATCATATGCTCCCCCTCCACCATATGAATATAAATTTTCTCATGTACTGAGTACTAGTACATGAGAAAATTAGTATTTTAGCCTAGAGTCTAAAAATAGTGAGCTGTATCACGGGCCATGGTGCAAATTTCTGCTAGAGCTCAGAAGACACTGGGCACCTGCACATGCCAGCAGTGCCTTTGGTGGCACTTCAGTGCAAACCCGCTTGAGACAAATGTCTGCCCTTTCAAAGCTTAGTGCACACGTGTGTTAAGCAGGGTGGGCTGCCTCCAGTCCTGGCTGGGCTAGTTTTTCAAAGCAGTAGAATGTGTGTGAGAGCAGAAGCTCTTCCCAGGGATGCAAAGGACTGAGAAGACACAAGCACTGCTTAGCTGGCTGGGCCAGACCAAAATCTAGACTACCCACGTCCTTTGCAAGAGCACTGCCAGACGGTAGGTGAGCCGGAGCTGGGAAATTGTTTTGCAGCCTGTGGGAGACCGGTAGTCTATGTCCTTCGTGTCCCTTCATAAGTTATTGCATGCAAGGTGGCAGTGACTTTTGTGGTGCCTTTGGGGTCTGTGGTGTTGATTGCTGGGCGGGCAAAGAGGAGACAGAGTTGCCCAGACCTCCTAGCTCCCTGGATCTCCTTCTGTCAAGGTGAAAGCAGCAAGGTGGCTCACAACAGTGGCAGGAAGAAGTTAGAGGCACTGAGGGAGGGGGAAGGTGCAGGGCCAAGGCCCCTCAGGAGCCAGGTACCTGAGAACACAACTCTCAAGGTGTCTTTGCACATCTCCTTCTCCACCCTTTGGTTTCCACTTAACCATAAGCTTAGCTTCTGCCTTTCACTGCCGGATCACTGCTGTGCTTGGTGAGGTGTGAATGGCAGGCTGGGTTCTGCTAGTGGTGTTGTTGCTTCCTGAACAAGGAGCCCACAATGACATAATTTGACAAGCACAGCCTTGGGCGATTCAGCTCAAGTCCTTAATTATCTCATTGCAGAAGAAAATCGAGAGGCTGACCTCACGATGCTCAAGGCGTGATGCTTTAATGCGAGTCGCTTCAAAGTGGGTAGGAATCGACTGCTTTGTTAGCACAAGTCGCCCCCAGGCAGGGAGCCCCTCTGAGGAGGAGCCTTGTTTTCTGCAGGGAAGCTCCCGTCCTTAACTCCCATGCACTTGAATGCATCAAGCCAGATGGAGGACCACAGAGGGTGATTATGAGAAAGGGCACTCTTGATGCTGTCCAGCCATTCATCCAGAAATGAATCCTGGGAGGCCAATGCTTGGAACAGACACAGGCCAAAGGATGAAGGCTGCTATCATCAGATGCATTTGCACTAAGATGCAGCAGTGTGGAGGAGCCAGGGTTGGAGGTTAAAGCACCAGGAATGATTGCTTTGCCCCCCACCCAAGACTTCCTCATTCCCTCTGAGCTTATAGGAAATCCCTTTTCAATAGGAGAAGGAAATTGATGTCTCCAGGAAAATATTTATAGTTGTGAGTTATACTTGTGGTAATACAAAGGTCTTGGGGATGGTTTGGTTTTGATGGGCAGGCTTACCAGCTTTATGATATAATTCAGAGATAGGCAAACTCATTGCTTACTTCATGCTTTTAACTGCAGTTCGCATCAGCTCTACCCAGTGTGACCAATGGTCAACTGGAGGGTACTGGTTTTCATATCCCAGACAGCTGGTATGATCATGAAAATGGGCCTCTTTTATCCAAGCCATGCCAGAAGCACATGGTTTGTTTTCTGAATTTGCTCAGATCTCCATAGCATTACTGCTGCTGTTTTATGTGCAAAGCATGGGCCATTCTACAGAGGAAAGTCTGTGGGCTGCTTTGACTTGCAAGCCAGCGCATCAGCAGAGCCAACAAATAGGAATCTGGGGCTAAATTGCAAAGGCTCACTGGATCTTCACATCCCTCCCTCCCCAATTCCTACATATGCCTCAAAGCATCAGTTCCTCTATCTAGGACAGCGATGTTGGTTCCTGGTCCCCAGAATGGGGAGAGGATTGCTTCCTGGAGTAGCAACCTTAGCTTTTGGCTAACTGTGGGGCCTAAATCCTGTTTCCCGGGAGCCATCGGCAGAATGGAAAAGGTGCCAATTAATACTTCATCAACAGCCTTCAGGTTGGAGCAGGAATATTGTCTCTGCAAGCATTAAATATTAAGCATTGCAACAGAGACACAGATAAGCAAGAGGAACAGATCGTGTGTTTGTTCTGCAGGCTCTCTGCTGTTCCCATCAGGCACTGCTTAAGATTGGGCTGAAGGCAAGGTTGGCCAGTAACTCCTTGGTTCCCTTCACCTCTGGGATGGAAGCCATCCACATCCATCTGGTTCAGTCCTCCAATTTTGCTTCTGGGTTTCTGGAAGGAAACACAGCTAGTTCTTAGTGATGGGCACATGGGATGGGTTTGCCCAGTGGGTTGTGTTTTCTCTCTGCCTGAGTTCTAGGATACACATGACCTGCCTGAGAACTTCTCATAGCAATCGGGTTGCCTGATTGGTTTTGAGCTATGGCTGGCCTTTCCTTCGAAATCCAAGAAGGCAGCCTTGTCCTTTGATCTTGATGAATTTGTGCAAGTGTCTAGAAACGGCTGCGTAACCACTGCAATGGGGAGTCGAGTTATGGAGCTGCGAGCAGGGTGCACGCAATGCTTCAGCCACTGGGCAGGAAGCCATTCATCTCAGCAAAATGCAGGAGTGGTATTTCACCATTCCTTCTGGGCAGTGTAGGTTTTGCTGGATGACAGAAGTCTAAATTTCTCAGGAAAGCGTAGTCACAGGGAGATTTTGAAAGGCACTATTTATTAAGCATACATCCTGCCTTTCTCACCAAGCTCAAGATTCCCTCTCCCCATTCTATCTTCTATCTTCACAATAGACTTGTAAAACAGATAAAACTGAGAAATTATTGTTGCTGGTAATACTACTGCTATTACTATTATTTTCATTTCTGTATCATACAGTAGCTGAAGCTCTCTGAGTGATGCACAACAATTCATACACTTACAAGCCACAAAATACAGATAATAAAATGCCACATAAAGTTTCAATATACAAAATGTAAAACAATACGAACAGCTCAAAATTATTTCAATAAAAATACTAGGTGTGTTAAAAAGACAGCAGACATAAAAGCCCCCTCATTTGACCCTAATTAATTGCCTGGGAATGGAGGTTGGTCTTGATCTGATAACAGTGTTGGTGCCAGGTTTGTTGGAGGGGGTGTCACAGAGCCAGACATTGGCTATTCGGTAGAGGCAGCCCAGCTTTGGCAACAGGCACACAGTTGTGAAGACTGGCAAGTTCCCAGTATAATTCCAGTATGCCTCTATCAAGGGGAAATTCTCAGGCTGGTTTAGTCCTGAAATTTCCCCAAACTACACGATTCCCCCCACCACATTCGCACAGCGACCGTGTAACGGCGGTTAGAACATAAAATGGAACAACTCCAAGACCATTCAGTGACTTTCAAGGCAGAGTGGGGATTTGAACCCAGATCTCCATTTCTGATGTGCTAAGAGAGAAGCAGGAAACCTGGTGTTTCCAGATGCTTTGAACAAGAATAAAGTATGGAAAAGCTCTTATCTTTAGCCCTGTTGTTGTCCCAAACATTGGTTGGGCACCATGTTTCGCAACCATGACTCTTCATCATCAGAAGCAACTTAGGGGTGATCGCAACATGTAGCTGGGTTTGTTTTAGAAAGCAGTTTTCATAAATAAAAGAGAAAGGGTAGTGAGCCTCCCCCTTTGATAAAGACATCTTTGAAACATCTAAGGCGCTTCAACAGACCTGCTCTTTCCCCTTCTGTTCATCTGTTCTTTTCTTAGAGGAGATTTGGAGATGTTCATGATCTTTGTGTGCATGTTCCTTTACACCAAACCCTTTAGGAAAGCCCCTACTCAGGGCTATGGAGTTTTTCTTTAGCCAGCGCTCTACACTCTCTTGAATACAGGAACCAAAGATCTGCTATCCTCTGAAATATTGACTTCTCTGAATTTTGAATGGAGTTGTCCAATCAAAACATGCATCTTTGAATGTCAGTATGAAAAGGGTGTTAAAATATATTCTGTTAGGACAATTGTTTCCAAGAATGTGTCCATTAGGTAAATGGGAACACATAGGGGCAAAAAGGAGGAGACAGAGGGTGCCCCCTGAGCAGTTCTTGCCCAAGGATCTCCCAAAACCTGGGCCCAGCATAGGGTTGGACCTTCTGCAATCTAACATGGGTTCATGGTTAGCTGGGACTTCAGACTGGGATGCTGGTGCATTGAGATAAGGAAAGCTTCGTGTTTTGCCTCACATGCACACATCTTGCTCTGCAGCTGACATGAGCGGCCAGCATAAGAGCTAATCACCCCCTTGCTGCAGGAGGAGGACCTTGTTGTGGACAGATTGACATTATTCTGGCTAGCTCAAAAAACAAGCAAACTCCAAGCTCAATAAAGCGAAACTGAAATGTTGCTCAGAAAAACAATAATTCTGGGGGAATGTTGTTTTGTTTGTAAACCTAACAGCTGGGCTGGAAAGGTAGGCCTCAAATGAATACTGCACTTTGCAAACAGTTGTTTGCTAGAGAGGTTTTCCAAAACACTTTTCCTAATATAATGTCCTTTAGCACACCAAACTACACATCCAAATGCTTTATTTATTCATTTATTTATTGCATTTCTGTGCAGCCCCAAAGCCAAAGCTGTCTGGGCAGTTCACAACAATTAAAACCAGAGCATCCAAGGTGATAAAATGTAATGGAAAAATGGGAAACAACTGTATGTGGAAAAAAAGAACAAAAGCAACACCAAGCCTACGTGCAGCGCAAAGATCTGAACTACAGCAACAAGGTTAAAAGTGCAGAAAGGGAACGTGTAGGGGGCTTGCGTTCATTATTGGTTGCACACTCTACAATTGTAAGTTCCCAAAATCATGAGCATCCAGTGCAGAGAATGACATTCACCTTCCAACACTAATCCTGTTCAGCATCCAGAGGGAAGTCAACAAATTCTCCCAACCTCAGTCCCATCTGCAGCCCACTCCCTTTACTGCCTCTCTGGGGTAGATTTTGTCTCCAGCCACTGATCTGGGTATCCAAAATGTCCTCTAATGGCTAGGGAGCCATACAATCACTCCTTTAAATGCCTAAAATGGAGCAATGTCATAATGGAAATAATCCTGATGATGTAAACTTTCTCTCACATATATATCTTTAAAATGAGTTCCTTTATATGTATAAAGAGAGTTAAATTAAGGCTAGTTTAAAGCAGCAAAGGGGAAAAAATACCTACCTTAATATAAAGTTACTGTTGTAAATAAACGTGAGCCAATGAGCCAGTGATATTATAAGTACTTGGGGGGTTATTTGGTGTGAATAATAGGAGCCATGGAGGACAGTTAATTCAAAGTTAGCAACACCTTTTCAGCGGCTTCGTCAAGGCTACTGCTGACTACAGGAGGCAATCGATTGCGCGGGACTAGTGCATGCATGAGAGAGCAAATGCATGGGGTGAGGCGAGGCATGTGCATTTGGGGGGGGGTGCGGTGAAGGTATGCTGCCAATCCACCTCTGTGGCCCATGTAGTTGGGTGGTTGCCAACCCCAGCCTTCAGTGCTGAAAACTGGACAAGTATTGATTGGATTGAGGAAGACTTCCATTCCGTCCGTTCATTAGGGATTCCTGGGTGAGATGTCTTGCTGTAGTCCTCAGGTGACTCCCTGGAATCTATCATCTCCTCCTCCTCCTCCACATGCTTATCACCTTATTTCACAGGTCCATGCAAGAAACAGGTGACTCTGATAACCAAGAAGATATCTGCTAAAGAAAAATGTGAGGCTTCATCAGGGTGTAATTTTCTGGCTTCATGTTCGGCTCACCACTCTAGGTCATATCCTATCTTGATTAATACCAATATAGTGAATTGTCCTTCATGTGCCACTTTGCACATGGGCTACAGGCTCTCTAGAAGAACCTATTTGGTCTTGAAGCCAAAAAGATCTAGTCAGCTGATGGAAACATTATAGAGTACTTAAGACACCAAGTGATCTTGACTATAGGAGTACATCTAACCCTATCCCACTTCTGCAGGACATTCATCTGCTACCCCAAGCTTTCCAGGATAACCTTTTGCTACAACAGAAGTCTCCACTATGTCCTCCAGAACTTTCTAGGACACGGCTTCACTTCTCTAGAATATCTTCTGCGGTGGTGGGTTTCTCCAGATGTCCCTGTGGTGGGGATGCTGGGGGTGGTGCTCCCTCATGGTCACCATGCAATTTTCAAAGTCTTTATAACTTTGGGGTACATTTTTCTTAGAAGGATTCATGGCTCTGCCAGTTTCGGAAGGTAACTGAATCAATAGTAACCGCAATATGAGATCATAGTAAGGGATTTGGGGGTTATGAAGCAGAATGATAGAATTAGAGCTCAGCTAGAACAAACTGACCCATTTTCTGTCACCTGTAAGTGCTAGCAGAGGTGAACAGAGGTCGCCATTCATAACATTTCTACCACGTCCCAAGAGATGTGGGTATTCGTGGTTGCTCTCCGTAGCCATTGACATGATGTATTGCTTCATTTGCCCGAGCAACTGAGGCCAAAAAAGGAAAAGTGGGGGTGATAGATCTGGTGGGAGGAAAAAACCGAATCACCTTTGCAAATCTGCACAGCTGAAACAGAGTTCTTTAGGAATGTTAGCAAACTTCATTTTGTTCATGGCTTTGGTGACCCGAGTTTCGTTTTCATATTCAAAGACTGCTTAACTTAGGACAAAATGTAACCCTACTGTCAGTATCGTTTCGCATTGCATTGCATTGCATTGCATTGCATTGCATTGCATTGCATTTTTTACGGCCAGTCTGTTTTGTACCGTCTTCATTAGCGACCACTGTGCATAGAACACAGAGATTGCTTTACACGGTTCCCATAGGGCAACCCTTTCTGTGTGACCAGTCTGTTTTCTGATTTATGGTCTTTCTGCCAATGTGCTCAAGGTGATTTACTGTTTGACTTACAATCACATGGATAGGGTGCAGAAGGAACATGAACAGGGGCAGAAAAAAGCCTGGGAGGGCAGTTGGTCCTAGCCCAGTGACTAGCGAGGACACTTTGGGGCAAGCTCTCTCTCGGAGGCTGCCAGATGGGATGGCTGTGCATGGATACAGAGCTAGGAGGAATGATGTGGTAGATGGGCTCAGTTGTGCTAATGGGTGATTGTTTGGATGCAGCCAACTGGACTGGGCACACTGATAATGGCTCTTTTAGTGGGTTATATTCTGAATAAACTTCATAGGAATAATCACAGTGCCTACACAGCACTTTTCCTAAGCACCAAGGTGAGCTCGCAAGCTCTGCAGGACTAGCTTCCAACTTGACACGGCTTAATTGGACCCGGTTCCTAAGGGTTTTCATGGCGTCATGGTCTGTATAACCAGACATATATTGATGTACTCACAAAAGTAGTTCGATGAATTCCATAGCACTGGGAAATCCTGCCCAAGTGGTACCTCCCATTAGCAGTCAACCTGTAGCACAGAGGAGTTGTTTCCAACTTCTGAATGCTTGGAAACCTCCTCTCAGTTTCCATGGGAGTTTCCCAAATTCTACCTCCAAGTCTTGGATATCTTTACCTTTAGGCAATGCAGATGTGTGCCACTTTCCACAACCTCTTACATTGTCTCCAAGTTCTTTAGATGGAGCTATTTGCTTGTCAGAGATGAGCTACAAGAAGCTATTAGGGAAGATTCAGAAGCTGAGAGCCCCAAACTAGAGTGGTGAAGACAAGAAGCAGAGCCAAAGGCCAAACTGATCCAGGTGCCCAGAATATCATTAAGACCAGTGTGAAGGTCTAGCCTGAACAGAAAGCTCCTGGAGAAGATATCCCCAACTTTTTGGGGTTGGTGAACACACCTGGAATTTAGAGTGTGCTTTGTGGGGGCTCTTACACAATGGCTGTTTTGGGGAGGGGGGAGTGATCCATTCATGAAATGGCAGCCATGGTGGGTATGCCAGAGGCAAGACACTCATTTTCTGGAAGGCATACTGGTCAGACTAAAGGAAAAGTCACTTGCCAAGAAGTGAAGTATGCAGCAGAGCTGGGAACTGTTGTCTAAGACACAAAACTGTTGGTTCGTACCCCAATAAAGATGGTGGTGGAGCTTGTCCCCTCACCTTGCAGCCTGCAGCTCCCAGTTTGATGATGGTGATGATGCCTGGAACAAAATTACCTGAGGGACTGGGACCCTGGAGTCTGCCTCACTGGAGGCCACT
This sequence comes from Varanus komodoensis, assembly GCF_004798865.1. NCBI lineage: Eukaryota > Metazoa > Chordata > Lepidosauria > Squamata > Varanidae > Varanus > Varanus komodoensis. Next base: position 4,392,687 of record NW_025335856.1, read on the forward strand.
GCTGTGTAGCTTTTCCATCAAAGAAGAGCCAACGACTGGGTGAGTAGTTAGCACAATGCTGGCACCTGAGAACCCTTCATGGCTCAAGGGCATCCTCTGCCCAGCATCCCTGCTGCTTTGCCACTTGGAACAGCTGTGCACAGAGAAGCTCTTTCTCATTTCCAGCCTGGCAGCTCTGATGTCAATGAAATCACGCTGGCACGTTGCTTCTCACCTGCCACACAGGCCTCCCCATCTGGCCGTCCCTTGGTTTGTGGAGCGCCCCCCCTCCCCCTGCTCATTCCCCATCTGTATGCAAACGTTGCCTTCTTAAAGCACCCGCTGGCCAAACCTCTCTGGGAAAAGTTCTCAGCGGTTCAGAGCATAACCTATAGCTCAGTAAGGCTTGATGGGAACATTTCAAATAGTGTAAAACTGAAGGAAAAACCAGGAGCAATGTAAGGATTTAAGAGTACTATGGCTGATTTAAAAACAGAAACCAAAAGATGAAAATAACTGGGAAATAAGAAGCTCTCTGCCTTGCCAGGAAGATCCCATTGTGGGTGTCAGGCTAACCCTTCTGGGAAAAACATGTTGCTGTGATGCTAAAGATTGCAAAGGCGCCCCCTTTAGTGGGTTGATGTTTTCTTGTCCCTAGCTTCAAAACTTGCTCTGCCTCTGAGTTCCAAGCATCCTTTGCTACCCCTGAGGCACCGGCAGGTCCTGTAGGCCTGGGACACTCCCGCCATTGGCCATCCTGGTTGGGAATGATGAGGGTTGGAGTCCAACACCTCTGGACGGCACCAACTTGGGTAAGGCTGAAGGAGGGGCCACTAACGGCCATCCTGGCTATGGATGATGCAAGTTGCACTCCTGTCATTGGCCATCCCGGCTGTGAAGGATGGGATTTACACTCCAACCCATCTGGAGGGAACCAGCTTTGGGAAGGCTGCTTGAAAGCATGGAAAAGGAAAGTTCTTGCTGGCATGAACTTCAGAAAACTCAAGCATTCCCTCAGAAAACGCGGTGCATTTAACAGCTGCAGCGCCTCTTCAGGCTGTCAGTTCTAATTCTAGAAATGAGTTCTCTCGCTATTTGCATATGATTTCATTTGTTGAAGAAAAGGGAAAAGCTAAGCAAAATGGTTAAATAAAAGTAACATGCAATCTACATTGGCGTTCTGTTGCCGCGGGGACTGGGAAATGGGGCTGCTGGCGAGAGCAGAAGGAAAAGGAGGGGGGGGGACCCTTGAGTGAGAATTTTTACACTGAGTAAATTGGCAGAGAAATTAGATTGCAGAGTTTAAGCACTCAAATTGTTTGGCTTTTTTCTTTTTGAGAATAATCTATATATCTGATGAGGCATTCCAAAGACAGAGTTGCTCCAGCAGTTCTGCCCTTTATAGCTCCTTTTTCTCCACTTTTCTTTTTTTTAACCCCTCTCAAGGAGGAGCATATGGGAGGATTCCATCAGGCAATAAAGCAACCTTTTAAAAATTATGGTCAGAATGTCCCACTTCCATTGTAAACAGGAACTCATTAGCAGTTGCTGTGCCTGGAGTGCAAAATGCTACATTATCGTTTGTCTTGCTTATTGTAAAATATATAACCTGGCATGGAGGCTCTGTCTGAAAGGTTCATAAGGATTGTCTGGAAGAAAAGCTTGGATGAAAAAGGGAAGCTTTTAAAGTATGTCAGAAATCCTGGATGCATTTGAGCAGTGTTTTAACCGGCTTGCGTCATGTTATTTTTTTCCGTGTCTTCAAAAAACTGGGATCCTGGTGACAATTATATCTTACTGGGGGCAAGGAACTACAAATGGACTTTCATCACTCCATGAAGTGCTCTCCACACTGATAGTGCTGCAGTTAATATTAAGAATAAAACATTAAACAGGATCAAGATTCAGGGAATAATGTGGAGGGTTTCAAAGGAGCGACATGGCTGTCATCCAGCTGAGGGCAACTTTTGGCCAGTGGGCTACCTCCCCCCCCCCCATCCACCGTGGCCACAGGACCTCCCAAAATTGCCCACCCCTGCTGTAGTTCATATATGTAACAGCCATTTGCACCACTCCCACACGGAATTGGGACTAAGAAATGGAACCCGTAGCAAAACTCTGCACCTCTCATTAAATTCTATGGGAGAAAGTACACGAGCTGGAAATGGAGGCAGAAGTTCGTAAAAAGCTTGCCATTTGCCTTAGAGCGTGAGTCGCCAGGAGAAGAGTACTCCTATCCAAGATCACCTCTTGGCTTTCTCTCATGTACATGAATGGAACTGCTGTAATTCAGTCTAGGGGGCGTTATAGTCAGGGCCAGAAGTAGGTGCAAACATACAGTATTTAATGGATGAAAAGAAGTTAGAGTTTTTTTTTATTGTTTTTAACCAAATGAATTGGGCACATCGATTGAGTGTCCCATCCCTAGTTTCACAAACAAATGGCAACTTGGTTTAGTGTCAAGAGCATAGTGTAGCAATGGGCTAGAACACCAAGCATTTTCATCTTAAATTGTGTTGTGTGTGATGGTCACATTCTGATGTTTGCTTTTTATTCATTAATAGTGGGCTCAGGAGAAGCTTTGAGGACCACACTAAGAATCCAGCCACATGTTAGAGTCCTTTCACTGCAGGTTCCTTTCATGGCCACTGCTGTTTTAGTGCCAAAGCAGGTTGGAAAAGCAGAAAGATGGTACTTAGCCAGCTTCTGTCTTTTCAGGTGTAAACTACTGGGGCCTTGAGGGCTGGAGCAATACCATTCCAACAAGAATAGGAACAGGATGGAGACGTGGGATTTGTTCCCAGGAGTACAGCTGAGAGTCTGTGACTGGCCCCAGATCACCCAGATGGCTAGTGGGGACTAAAACCCAGATCTCCTGCATCCCAGTCCTGAACTCTTTAGCACTACACCACACTGGCTCTCAACATATTCCCAACCCGTTTCTAGCTCCCAACGTATTTCAGAAAGGGCAGGTTCCTTCACTGAGGGCTGTTTGTGTTCTACAAGGTTGAAAAGACCCATTTCACCTATTTCTTTTGCTCAAAATAGTTTTGAACTCTTGAGACTTCATTTTCACACCCTCCCTCCAGTTCTTCTTCCATCTGATCTTCGCCATTCCACTGTTGTTGCTGGTGGGACAATACGGTCGGCCTGGCCGAAGCACTCTGCTGGCCTGCTGCCAGAGAGTGACATGTCCTGCCTTTGACCAATCCAAGAGAGCTCCTGGTGAGTCCCTTGCCACACTCGACCAGTGGATCTCAGGGCCTTGGTTGCTCCCTAAGGGTTGCGATTTTCACGCCATTAAGTTGGATCCTTCCCAGATTCACCCTTGCGAAATGGTTGATTTATGAATGCATGTTTCTAACAAGGGATAGAATTGGGAGGAGGGGGAATCATGCAGAATGACTATTCGTGGCCCTCTACTTTTCACCTATAGAGAGTATACAGCTGTTCAGAATTTAGGGGTGAGGGAAAACTGAATTGCAATATACTGAATTGAAAGCTCCATATAAAAGACAAAATATTGTGGACCTTTTTCTCAGAAAGCTCATTTATCAAGCCAGCTTTAGCTGAGATCATGATATCTGCCTTTAGAATATTGCATGATGGAATTCTGAATGGAATGTGAGGCAATATTGTGTGTGTGTGTGTGTGTGTGTGTGTGTGTGTAGACATAGCTGTTGAAGCGGGCAATGAAGAACAGATGCTATTTGTTTTTTATTTTTGTTTTTAAAATGAGGTAATAAAGGACTCTTCGATTGCTGTTATTCACATTGTAGCCTCAGCAAGTCGATCGCTGGAGTAGCAATGTTTGGAGCCATTGATTTTTGGCTGGGTGCTTGAAACCAAGAAGGCCAAAGAACGAATGCATGCTCTTCCCCTTTGGAACTCCTTCTATATTGATGTGTTTGCTGAGGAACCACAAAGTGTCTACGTGGGCTGGAAAGCTGGGGTGCAGAGGGCCAAAATATTCTTAGGGGGGACCCCAGGATGTGTCTGGGAGGTGGGGTGGATTCTGCTCGCAGGCAGAGGGGTAGTGAAATTCAAGAGGAAGCCGAATGCAGGAACATGGCAAGGAGAATCTCCTGAGAGAATTGAGGGTACATACTGGTGAACACCCTCTGATCTCAAAGGGGTGCAAATGTGCAGCAGTTGTGTATTTTGAGCCTCCCCCTCTCTAGGTTTTGCGAGGTTTTTATATCCTAATTGTCTATCACTGTCTTCATATAGTGATAGACAGTTCTGTTATTGATAGGGTGCCTACTGTTGAACACTGAGAATAATTAGATTCTATAGATGCTGCATAATGTTTTTCAGATGTCCCCAAAGAGGGTTCCGCAAGCTGCCTGAAATACATTGGAGCACTTCTCTTTCAATGAATAAAACATGCTGTTGGCATATGCCTTCACGTCTGGCTTTTCAGTATTCCTTGTGGGGTTCCTTGTTCTCTGGCTTTGCTTGACCTCTTAGAAGGACATTTACTTTGTGCATCCGGCACCCCTAGACAGTGACCTCTGGGAATGTCTCCAAAATTGAAATTGGCCCTCAGGTTGAGAAAGTTCAGCATCCGTGTCTTGGAAGGTAGCGGCAACCTCACAATGGCTCTCTGCCCAGGCAGACTTAGAAGTTAACTTCCTTGTACAGTTAAGTATCACCTTTGCTTGACGGGTCCACTTATTTTTTAAAAAGGGGAAAAGGAAAAGAAAAATTGCAGGGATTCATTCTGGTGCCCATGACAGAGCCCTATCCACTATTACAGACATCGGGGTCACGGTCTTTTTTAAATAAGCAATCTATATTCAAGGCTGTAATTAAATACATGCAGGAAATAAAATTGCAGGCATTACACCTGCTCAGACACAGGTTATTTCTGTAAAAACTGCAGGAGGAACATGAATCTGTCACAGCATAAGTGGAACTCTGGCCCTGGGAAACAAGTTGCCAGTGGCATAAATAGGCTAGCCTTTTACAAATTGCCAAAGAGAAGTTTCATCACCCAAAAGAGGACAGAGATTAGTACAAAATTTGCATTTGTGATTCATACAGAGAGAGATGCAAAGTTCAAAATAACTGTTATCATTTGGACAGAAATACAATGTATTATAGTGGAGCAGACTACAGCCAGGTGAGCTGCCTGTTTTCAGTCAGAGCACAATTGTCCCGCTCTGAGACTGAGCGGACCCTGAGTCACAGCTATTCGAAGAGCAAGGTCATAATGCAGACAGTCAAGCATTGAGGGCTTGGTCCAGCAAGAGAGCAGGCGGGCATGGTCCAAGAACAAGTACAAGCAGAGGTCAAAGAGCAGTGAGGCAGTCAGATATTTTACATAGCCCAGAAGCAGAAGTCCAGGTGTCAGCTGCACAGAGCATCAATCATCAAATAGGTCCATTTATAAACCACCCTTCTTGCTCTTGCAAGGAATGCCGGGTGGCTTACAAGTTTCTCCCCCTCTTATCTTCACAGCAATAACCCTGTGGGGTAGAGCAAGAGTTAGTGGCTGGGCCAAAGTCACCCCGTTCACTCCACGGATCTCCTGAGCCCTAGTCCAACATTCTAACCAGTGTACCTGGATTCTAGTCCCACTGATGGACCTTCTTAAGGTCAGAGGCTGTCTGTTCGCATCAGGCTGCCAACCAGCCTGCGATTTATCATTTTGTCCACTGAACTATTGTCAGATAATCTGACCACTAAAGAGATCTAAACAGCCATTAAGATTCTCATTCTGCCAGACCCATACTGCCTTCATAAGGGGGCAGAAAATGCAAGGATCAATGAATTTGATCAGTCTTTCATCTTCTGCCTTGGGGTCTGGACTTGCCCGAGATAATTCCTTTCAATACAGGCCACACTGAAGAAATATTGGCATGAATAATGCTCTGGAGTTTACTTTGGCTCCGAAAAATGCTCCAAGATAGGTTCAGCCGTGCTGTTGAGCAAACCTCTGGGTTCTCTGAGCCTGACATCTTTCCCATCAAAGCAGCTGGTGCACTGCACTGGAGGAATTGTCCCCGGATCCTAATCAGGGTCTGATTTTAGCAGCCCACATCACTGGTTTGTTTTGCAATCTGTCCTTCTCAACGTCCTCACCTGCCAGCAAGCCATTGTTGTTGATGCTGAATTAATTCAGGGCCTGAATTAGTTCTTGTTTCCCCATAGATACTGTACATCCATGTTGATGGTTGAACTCAGTTGTTTTGTGAGTAGCTTTGAAATTTTTAATAGAAACATGATGCCTGAGCAGATGAATCCACAGATCAGTGGACTGATTTTAGTTAGCTCTAAGCTGATTGAAGAAAGGAAGGTAACTGTAGATTGTAAAAGGGGTGATTGACAGGACCAGACACAAATTGACTGTGATCAATTCAAGAGCTGCATAGAAGAAAAAGGTCCACTCACAGTGTTTTTCTTTGCCGTGGTCGCAACTGGAATGAAATCTTTCTGTGTTATGTTTTGGGCCCATCTATACCACTACAAACCTGTACTGATTTTATGTCTACTTAAACATAAGGTGTCCCCCACCCCTTGAATCCTGTGAATTGCGGTTTAATGCAGAAGCTGCAAAAACTGTGCTGTTGATCACAGAATAAGGAGTCTTGGGAGAGGGAATAATTCTGAAGTTACTTGAGGTCTGGACCTTTAAGGGCACTGGAGTCGGGATCTTGGCATTGTACAACTAGGAATGCAAAGAAGACACATTTGGGTAACCATCTGGCAGGCCCCACAGTCTGGCACACCAATTTCCATTGATTGCAGCAATTCTGTTTCCTCATTAGATGTTTAATCAGGAACAATGAGCATCATGGCCAAACATTTAGTGATCACAGGTTGAAGTTTGATAGAGTGGAACAGCTCAGCAGAAACATGTTCCAAAGACCAGAAAGTGGAACTGGAAGGGTTTGAGGAGGACATTCCCTCCCTCCCTCCCTCCCTCCCTCCCTCCCTCCCTCCGTGAGTGCGTGTGTGTGCGTGTGTGCATACGTGTGCACGCGCTGGTGTGTGCTTAATGAAGCAAATACAAAAAGAGCAAGAAACAGAGAGGTAGTATGTCTAGATCTGAAATCCAGAGGTTGGAAACTAAGCAGAAAATGGAAGAACAAGCTAGTTCTGGTTCTTGGCCAAAATGTCACTGCTTCCATTGATTCTGCATTTTTAAGCAGGAGGAAAAAGGAGACATTATAATGCAGAGATTCATCCATTTAGTAACACTTGATGGCAAGGAGCCGCTGACTGGCTGGAGGCCATCTGTTTCAGATGTGGCGAGTGAGGAAAGGAGGAACTGACCCCTTTTGAAGACCAACTGCTGGAGGCCAACCACTGGTGCCATGATGCCATTATGTGCCAATGGCAACACTTCACCATGTGATTTGCATGCACATATGAATTAGTGTTCCATTAATTCAGTTAACTGCATGCATTGGTTCCCACCATCTTCATCGTAAGACTCAGGGAAAATAATTATCCATTTAACCTCTTTGGGAGGGCAAGTCTCTGCAACTTTCTTCCTTCCACAGGAAGTGATGGGTAGCACACATTCCTCAGGCCCCAGCTAGGCAACCACCAGAATGGGATCCAATCCCTTCTGAACACGGCACGCTCCGAGGACATGGCATCGGTTCTAAACTGGAGCCACCAGGAGCTTAAATCCTGATGTCCAAAAATCCATTCCCCTTCTGAAATGCACTTCTGGTCCAGTTGAGATGACAAATCCATTTGGCAGTTCACACATTTGCAAACAGTGAAAAATACCGTCAAAAGCCTAAGCAATAGCAATCACCTATATTTCAGTCATAGATATTTGCTCTCAAATAGGCCCTATTGCATTTGAATGACCTAAACTGATCTAAAGCTATAATTATTCCAGCAACTCTGCTTGGTGGAAATAGTTCAGATGGGATCTGTCTATTAAGAGTCTTGCTTTATTTGTTTGATTTATTAAAGTGATGTCAAGCTTCTTGTAACTAATTGTTTTCCTGGTAATTACTGGCTATTCCCCAAAGAGCCATTAATTGGAGTTTTCAAGAATGGCTTCTTAGCCAATCTGTTCGATAGAGCACTTGGATGTCAACAAGGTGAAAAGCTGAAGGGCGGTTGTCTGATCAATTCCTTTATCCTGAAGTTCTGCCATTCTGTCAGCTCATGGTGATGTCAAAATTGGAAAGACACGGATAATGTGCTCAGTTGTTTCCTAGGCTTAGTGACAGGCATTATAGGGACCATAGTTGCTTGGAAACACAATTCTGATTTACTTCTGTAAACACTGTGTAGCAATCAAATGAGCTTGAAGGACAGTCATTCATCCTTCATACTAGGACTATAAGGCAAGGAAAAGGCAGAGCTATAGGGCAGGAAAAGGTGTCAGTGGTTCATAGCTTATGAGTTCAACCACAACCCCAACAGAACGGCATAAACGTCCAAGGGAATTCTAATATGCTAGAGTTAAAGATGCATTGAGCAATGTGGTTCAGCCGTATGCTCCAGCCCTCTTCAGGCAACAGTCTCGGAACCCATGAAGAAAATAACAGTCATCCATACAAGCATTGATGTCTCTGTGTGCTCCGTTTCCAGCATGACCTTCCCAAATTGAGCAGCAGCAAGTTCTGATGGAGGATTTTTTGCCTCTCCCCTGAATGTGCTTAGAATCCTCTCTGAAGCTGCTGATCTCCAGGTCTTCCTACTCTTAGAATCCACCTAGACCATCTCAATGCAGACGGCTGGGAAGGGTGGTTCTGGTGGTGCTGCAGGGTCCCTGGGGGTGCGGTTACGTGCCCTTGAGATCAGGCAGCCATGCTAGAGTTGGGCTCCCAGGGATGTCCAATCCATTCTCCTTTGTTTCACCTCATGGAAAGGTGGACTTGCTTATTCCAAGCCCTCATCAGCAAAATGGGATTTGTAATTTTCCTGAGGAGATGATTTTCTAAATGGCAAGTTTGCATCTTAGCATAAATGGGCAACATTACCTTTCAATGCAACAATGAGTTTCTTATTGCACATCATGCTGAGCAATTGCTCAAAGAACGGGTTATCGGCCATCCTTCCCCATTCGCCACAGTCGCATTCAAGAGGCTACTATAGTGGAATGCCATTCGCTTTCCCTTTTCTCTGCCAATTTAAACTATCTGGTTCTGAATACCTTTCCACATTTAGTCATTATCTGTAGCAGCAATTAGGTGATTTTACATTCCCAAATATGACAATTATCAGTATTCATAGCACCTACATTCTCCTCCCATATGTTTCCTCTTCACAGACAGAGTCAGGGTGACAATGTGCTGGGTCCCTGTAGAACTGGAACAGAGCAGCCCAGTGCCTGGTCCCATCACAAACCAGCACCGGACAATTGATTCCCTCGTTGCCCTTCTTGCTCTGATAGGTTCTGAATTCCCAGCACAGCCGCATGGAGCAGTGTGGACAGACAGCTTGTGTAGTGGAGGAAGACTAGGAAGAAGAGAAGCGGGGAAGTATTGATATTTTATGGCAGGGGATCATGGCCCTCCAGAGTTGGTTGAAAGGCAGTTCCTGGGTCCCTCACCACTAGCCACACTATTTATTTATTTATTTATTTATGGCATTTGTATGGTGCCCCATAGCCAAAGGCTCTCTAGTGAGGGCTGTTGAGTCCAAGCACGTCTGGATTGCCCCATTTCCCCCCACTCCTGCTTTATTACCTTAAACTGTATTGGCACAAGTTGTAAGATGCTTTGGGACAACTGTCCTTCCAAAGCAGAAATTAATTTCAGATTAATTAATCAATCTGAAATTAATTATGAATTAATAAATTTCAGAAACTCAAATGAAAGTATAATGGCAGGTTCCTGGTCTTCTTAAATATCCTTTAGCCACCTTAGCTCCTTTCCTTTCTCTCTTTCTGTAGAGCTGCAACGTTCTATCTGAAGGTTAGAAATGGTCCTATTTTGTCTCTTAGATATGAATCTTTTGTGTATTAGAAAAAACTGTTTCCACAGAGCTTCTCAGTGTCCATCTCTTTTTCTCTTCTCTCCAAATGAAAGCCAATGGGAGAACTTCTACCATTCACCCGTGAAATGCCCCTCCCAAAGCTTGGGATAAGTGAATTCTGAAGCATGTTCTAGCTTGCTACGTACAACAGGAAATGCTCAGCAGAGGAGAAAGGGAGGATGTCATAGCAGCCCTTATCTCAGCATTGAGAGAGGGTTTTACATTTGGCTTTTCTTGGGGAAATGTGGGGTGTGTGGGGGGGGAGTCTTTCTCCCCTGTGAAAGGTGCTCAGTAATCAGTATCTTCATTTCTCTCAGCCTTTGGATGGTTCCTCTCTAGGCAAGTGCACCTCAACTCTCCCCTCTTCCTTTGTTAGCTCACCTGGTGAAATAATAAAGAGAGAAGACAGACTTGAGATATACTTACAAACTTCCCTGGGACATGATTATAGGGACAATAGGTATGTGGTGGGTACTGTGAAGACATGTGGAAGAGGAATAAGGTCCAAGGCAAGAGGAAAAGCTTTGTCCACTCTTAAGAAGTTCCTCAGTCTAGCAGTATAAAAGCTAAAAAAGACAAAAATATCTCCAGATGGATGAATTCTGCCCCTGCTCCAAAAGTTACGAATGTCAATTTAAAGGCACAAGATGGAAGACAAATGGCAATACAACACAACAGTTCGGAATCCCAGGGGGATATTGCCTACTTTTAATTACCAGTAAACAGCTGGGAAAATAATCATAGCATCATCTCTTCTCTCTGCCCCCATCAGCCAATGTTGCTCTGGCTGACAAGAGCAGATTACTCACAAGGCAGAAGCAAGGGCTCCCCATTCGTGTGGCCGGGGGACAGGGGAAACAGCTACCGAGGAGCAGGAATGTGAAAGAAGTGACATTAAGGGCACATCAAAAGATTAATGCTGGGAGTTAGAGAATACAGCAACAAGGCTTAAATGTAATATTAATGGCAACTATTTTCTTAGCCTTCTCCTGCAGGACCACTTTGGAAGTACAGAACAGAAGATGGGAGGTGTGTTTCAGGGGTAAAGGGAGCATCACTTTGTGGAAATGACTGTTATTTATATCGGAGAACAGCATTGGATATTGCCAAATGTGAGGTTTCAAAGTAATAACTGGACCCTCGCAATCATCATTGCCCAGTTAAAGCACAATTTCTAGGATGGTGAATGCAGGGAGAAAATAGTAGGCAGGCAGTAAATAAAAATTTGTTTCTTAATCTGATTGTATTAAATGCACATAAATGCTTTCCTGAGAAGCAAGAGAAAGAGAGAGAGCGATGTTAATTGTCATGGGAGCAATCGATGAGAGTTAGGGATGATTTCTTTGCCAAACTCACTCTTCCATCTCCTGTTGTCTTTTGTGGGGCTTTCATTCTCCTTCTCAATGAGCACGTGACAAATTAGACACACCAGAATATCTCATGGCAATTTGACCATGGAATGAACCAAGAAAAACCAAAACTACTGTGAGTAGATTATTACCACCTACTGGGCACAGTATTCAACTTCCTGGAAGGATATGTTTTCACACATATTGTCGTCGTCGTCATCCCCATCTTTGTCAACACGTGCTTCAAAGTGTGCAGGGAAAGCTAGTGCAATCTCAGAAGCCAACAAGTTTCGTGAAGAACTTCCATTGCCACAAGGATGAGGTCACAACGATGCTTCACTGCTTTCAGAGAGTTTCTTGATTGTCTGCATCACTGGCAGAAACAGAGTAAGTCATATACAAAAAATAACAACAAACATTTCAGAAGACATTATGTGAAAAGTATGTAAATATACGTCAACTGGATTGATACAGGTGGTAGAAGAGAGACCTTCTTGATACAGAATTGTGTCCGTGATAGCACAGATTGGGTGGTATTCGCTTGTTTTGTATTGAAGCACAGGAATGCACAACCGAAGTAGGAATTTCTCTGTATAGTCCAGTGGTGTAATAACCACAGGCAAGACTTTCATCCTCCGAGGATGAGGCTCTCTCATTCACAAATCAGAACGAGGGCTCAGTTACAGAAAGAGATTTCACTAACTCTAACCCTAGTACATTACAAATATAAATTGACAATCTGTTCTGAACTAACAAGCTTGCAAACCTTGTATTTCATAAATAATGATACCTAATGTATAATATAGTAGGAGATGGGAAAGAAAAAACTTTAGAGAACTTTTTATTTACACAATTTAATTTTATCATAGAGTTTGATTCAACTGAAGTAAGATTTAGATAGGTGGTCTAGGATTTTCTTGAGTATTTGCAGCAAGAAAAACATGATCAAAATGAATCTAACTCTGAGGCTGATGTATATTTTAAGAGGTCTTCCTGTCTTTATCCCTTCATCTTATTTCAGGTATGAATTATTCAATCATTTTCTTTGGCAAGGACTAGAGATGTATAGGAAATTTGTTGGGGTTCATATCTGACAAGGATTCCCCCAGTTTGCACCTTCCAAGCCAAATACAAACTTGAATCTAATATCTGGTGAAAGTCCATACAATGAGATGAACATACAGTGTTGCATGAACCAAAACTAACATATTCAACAGCATATTTCTATTTGAAAAATGTGCATAAAATCTGCACACATACTTTTTAATTGATGGGAGATAACAGTGTACATTCCAAAGATATACAGAATTGGTATTTTAAAACTGCCTACGCAAACACTCATGTGTTTTTATGGGAAGAGAAAAAGGCAAAGCTCACCATCTGATATTACCTGGAGTCAGAAGGGAAGGAATTTGGGGACTGCTTGGGAGCGCCAGTGTTTCGAAGGGATCTACTGCAGAAATGGTGAGGAAGATTCAACAGGTAGCAAAGTGGATTTCCCCAGTGTCCAAAAGCCAGGATGGTATCCTGGAACCATGCCAGGGCCTCCGGGCCTTCCATTTGTTAAAAAGAGGACCAGACATAATTAATTTCATGGTGCCTTCCCCAGTCATTTCTGCAGAGAAAGGCTGATCTTTTTTTTTTATCATGAGAACACAACAATTTGCCTTGCAGAAGTGGCTCCATCTCCTTCCAGGAAGGTGTTGTGTGAAGCAGGGGGAGAAACTCGGTAAGATCTGCAGCAAGAGGCCTGGTCTTTTGTTCCTGGCATGGGAATTGATGTGCCATTCGCCCAGGTGAATTTGGAAGCCAACTGGCTTCTTCGAGGAACCAACGTGGCCACAGATCCGGGAAGTGTAAGCTCTCCTTTGTCTGCTTACACACTGCATCCCTATGTCAATTAACAGTTGACCATTGGCTCAGGTGGTTATATTTCTTCCTAAATATCTTTGAACCTATCGCGAGCTGCCCTAGCTGGACCTGGTCCCTAAGGATGAACAGACCAAGCTCGGCCATTTTGCCCATCTCTAGAATGGACACTCATTCAGACATTCAATGCACACATTGCAATTGTCTGTTGGAGAAAGTGCCTTTCATTTTCCACATTGTCAAGCTTTTATCACTGGCATGTATGTTAGCTTCTGTTTGAGCTGGAATAAAGAGACTCAGTACTCGGTTACCCTTTGGCACAACTTGAAAGTTATTGTTTGACTCTGCTGAAATCTTGGCAGGCATGAGATTCCTTATTTGTCTGGGGATCTATTTTATTACCAGCACTTAATGCCGTGGGATATATGCATTAGCTACAGGGCCAGTGGTATTGTTTTGACCCTTTCACTTATGAAAACTGCTGCAGTGGGGAAGCTCTGCTTTAAATCTACCCCACTAAATCCTTTTGAGGGTGAATTTTCACTCCCTTGCTATTACTGATCCCCCATGATGCTGTCCTTAAAACTTTTGATGTACTACAAGATGGTCCAGATACTTCAATTGGTTCAGAATGGAGCTGCCAGGATATTAACAGGGACTGGCAGATACTCCCATATAACACCGGTCCTATACCATTTACACTGGCTGTCAATTGAAGTTCTGGTCCAATTTAAGGTGCTGGTGATGACCTACAAAGTTCTAAATGGCTTGGGTCCTGGGTACCTAAAGGAACACTTTCTTCCCTAGGTGCCCACCCGCCCCTTGAGACCTGAGGCAGAGGTCCTTCTACAGAGCCCTCCTTGAAGGAGATTAGGAGGGTAGTTATGTGGAGAAAGGTCTTTCCAGTGACGGTGCCCCAACTCTGGAATTGGCTCCCCAGGATGGTTTGCTTGGCACCATCGCTTTATTCTTTTCAGTGTCAGGAGAAAGACTTTTTATTTCCCAGCATTTTAATGTTTAATTGGTTTTATTTATTATTGAGGTTGGATGCAGTGCCTTGTTTTGTTTTATATTTTTGGGGGGTTTTTTCCCTTTTCTTTTTCTTGTACGTCATCCTAAGATGCTTGTAGTGGACAGCTTAGAAAAGCTTTTAATAATAAATATATAAATAAATTTTAGTTTGCTGGCAGTTTTTTATTTCAACTTTTTTATCCAGATTGGTTTACACTTCTGAAACTGCACCTCATTATTGGATTTGGACCTTTCATTGGAAACACCTAAATCTGTAACTTACCTTTATCTGAAATTCAGATATGTAGATATAATTGCCATTAATTATACTGGAAATCTTAGAATACTATACCTTCAATACCCTCCTTTTAAATCAGTTCTGAGTTGTTTGGAAAAAGTTAAATGTGTTTTTTTAGTCTTAAATGAGGCTGATATAACAAAGTTCATTTCATATTCATCAGGCATCTCATGAATATCTAAGAAGGGCTGGTTACTGCCTTGTAGTTGTTGATGTAATTTGGCTAGAGTCCTTAACCCACATGGTCTGTGAGTCGCCTACTATTGCTTCATTTTGGTCTGAAACTCCCAGGACTGTCAACGTGTTTAATTGTCTGAACACTTAAACTGTTCAGCTGGTTGTTAATGCTGCTTCTGCACTATTGGGCTGTATACCAAACATACGGAATTTGTCCTTATACTGAGAGCTGTGGCTATTTGACCATGGGGACATGAGAATCATTGCACAGCACTGGCAGGAGAAGCTCATTTCTGACTGGCAACATGGGGTTTCTTTGGTCAACATTTGAGCTGGTTCTTTTTCAATGGAGTGGTAAAAAAGAGCCTTTTCAGTAAGTTGGTCTAGCTGGAGATTGACCTTCTTCCCACCCCTCCTGCAATTTGCAGCTAAGCAGGTTCACATGTGGCCAGTGGCTGGATGGGAGACCTTCCAGGAAGCAAGCCTTGGGACCTATTATGGAAGAAAGGCAGGATTTAAGGATTAAGGCAATTTGCCTGCCATCAGGATCAAGCACAACCCATGCCTGAGATCATCTTTCCAATCCTCATCCTTATGCATTCATTGGTCTTTCCAGCAACTGTTGGGCTTTTGTCTCTGCTGAGTGGGGGTATTATCGAGGGGGCAGGATTTAAAGATCGGAACCATGACTTCATTCTGCTAATCAACATGAATGTGGGATTATTTACAACATAAAGCACAGCCTTATGGATCTTGTCTAATTAAGCTTATCGCCACAAACCTGATCCAGTTCCCCCAATGGATTAATGTAGCTAATTCAATATCCTCTCTTAAGAAGCAATGCGATAAATGCCGTGGGATGTAATTCACTTGCAAGAACCTCCACACAACTTCCACTTTCTGAGATGAGCGTGCATTGGGGAGCGGGCTGAATGTTGTGTCATTTCCCTCTCCGGACTTAGAGAGAGCCTCGGATCCCTGTCAAATCCCACCAGCCTGCTCGACATGACAATGCATCTGCCTGAGCTTTGCTTGCCTGCACTTTGTTCTTGGCTTGTACTCCTTCCAGCCTCATGCGCCGTGGTATCCTTTTCCTCTTGTTTGCTAATGCTTTGAATTGTGCTGTACTTAATATTCCTGGTTGGGAGCTTCATGCACGGGGAGAGATGCACACTCAAGAGCCTTTTGGGGCCCTGTATCTTTCTTTCCTTCATGCCCTGGTCCACTTGTACCAGAGGACTTGAGGCCTATGAATGAGCAGTTTCCTTGTTTTCTGTGGAAAGAAGAGGACTCTGTGACAGCAACTGACATGTGATTGAGGGTAACAGCATATATTGGCCTCCCCTAAACTGGGTTGGACCGTAACTCCCATTTTTGGCCATACTGGTTGGGGATGATGGGGGTTGCGGTCCAACACATTTGGAAGATCTCAGTTTGTGGAAGGCTGCCTTAAATGATTCCAGCCTGTTATATCTAAAAGACCTTTGAAGTACCCTTCAAATGCTGAAAGTGCAACCAGCAGACGAGGTCGCGCCTTTGTTCTCTGGGGCAACAGAACAGGACTGGATTTGATGGGCTTCAGATTCAGGTGGACAGATTCTGGTTGAAAGCATCCTGAGCTTGGCCATGGAACCAGTAACCAGGACAGGGGCTCTCCCTCAGTTGGTGAAGTCCCTGCATTAGAGGAAGTCCTTCTGCAGCCCTGGGTTTCTGTTTCTTCTCTATCATACTTTTTTTGACCAAGCCAGTAGGATCCATCAGAAAACTCTCTTGACAGGGCAAACCTATTTGTGTCTATTCAAGAGTCTACTTCAGTGGAGCTTTGTCCCAGATGAGTGTGCATAGTATGGTGTGCAAGTACCCCATCTTTGTACCACTAGGCAAGAGACACGGGCATCGACTAGCCCCACCACTTTAGAATCCTTGTCTCCCAGAGATTTGTTAACTGCATCTTCCAGAAACTTGCAAAGTTTAAAAATGAAATAAAATCAAAACTAAAATCAAAACTCTGGCTAGCCAGGAGCAGGGAGGGACTGCATAGAATAATGGACACAGCTCAGTTCAAATATTAGTTTGGAACTTCGGGAAGTAGACAGATTCAGATCAGACTGCTTGAGAGGTTGTCTTAGATCCATATTCAAACCTCGTTTCCAGAAATCGTAAGCTGTGTGCCCTTCCAAATGTAATTCATCAGATCTGAGTGAAAGTTGAAAGCATCATTCCGAGCAGATTAGGTCTGCCAGATTTTTCAGAGGGAGGTGCAAAAGTTTTCACACAGTTGGGGGGGATTTGTTCACCCCTGAGTGTTTTGCAGGAGATCGTGTCCTGGAAACAGCAAACCTGCAACATTTCAGAATGATGGGTGCAGGGAGTTTGCCCCAAGGCAACCTTTGTGAGTGGGTGTTGAGAGGAATATCTATGGTCTGGGAGGAATATATACTCTATAGAGGTGCCTGCAAGTAAGAAACCTGCAGCATTTCAGAAGGACAGGTGCAGTTCTTGGGGAGTTACAATGAATGAAAAGCAGGTCTGGGAATTGATTGTTTTGTTCTGTTCTGTTTTTAATTTTCTGCTACCGATTTGCACCAAAGTCACATTGCAACACTGATTTGAACTGTGCTGGATAGATAGCAAAAGCAAGAGGATTTTATTGCCTAATATTTTCCAAGCAAGCTTGACTATATTTAGCCGTGATGTCCTGCCGGGGAGACTGTTCCACATTCCATGCACCTTAGCAGTAGTGGCTAGGCATTCCCTGACCAAGAGACACAACCTCTATAGCAAAGAACACTGGCCCTTTGATATTTACTTCAACCACCTGCCTGAAATACTGTGTTCGTTGTGACCTGGAAAATCATGCCCTGGGATTGAAAGCCAGAGCTGTCAATCACAAAATCACAGCACCTCTGTGCCTCCCCACCCTTGAGTCTTCCTTATAGCAGAGCCTGAGCAGAAATGTTTCCCAAATGCACCTCTGAAGCACTGAATTGCTAAAAAACTTTGTAGGGTTCAGATTTGCCCCACTTTGAAAGCCCCTGCTTGACTTCGGTGGTTCCCAAATCTCTCCCAAGCAGCTTGGCTTTGGTATTTCCCAAGTCATTCCCAATTTGGATTTGGGATTCCTCCATATCAGCTGCATACCTCTGGTCACCAGGTGGGGAAGGAATTTCCCTGCATAAGTGAAATAAGAAAGAACACATCTAGTTTCTTTACAAGTGTGTCCTGTAAGCTGGCCACTTAGACATCCATAAAATTCCTGAACTGACGAAAGCCGACAGCTCAAACTCTGTGAGATTCCATTCTTCTCTCCCATGCCCTTCCCTTCCTATTTCCACTGAAAGCTTGCAAACGTGTCTTCTTAGAGCTGGAATTAATCAATCAGCAATGGCATCCTTGGAATCTCTACCTGGCAGCCCTTAGTGTTCTGTTCCTCATTGCAAACTTTGTATCCCCTGCAGCAAGCTGTTGAGGAGCTGCCAACCAGTAAATTCTGTACAGATGCTACTGCGGAGCAAATCTAAGGCTTTGTCGTCCTTCCAAAAAGCAGCACTGATGCGGAAAAGGCTGGGAAAGTGCCCTGGGCTGGGGCAGAAGGCAGGGAGATGTCAGAACTAATGTTGGCCATCTTAAATGTTATTCAGGCCAGGGTTTGTCTCTCTCGCGCTAACCCACATTTCCCGGTTTGCATGTCACACTCAGCAGTCCAGGGACTGAGCTAAACTGCCAAATGAGAGAGTGAGTAGCAAGCGCCAACTCACTTCCACCCACTTCATCTTCATCAGTAACTGCCCAGGGTTTAAAAAAAAAACCCCTAAACAAAAACTTAGGGTTCTTGTGACTTCCCAGTGCAGTCACATTTCCCAAAGCAATAAAGAAAAAATTAAAAAATAAAAATCGGTGCCATGAATACACTGAACAACAAGCTGGCACCAGACAAAATCAACAACACAGACAGAAGAAATAATTATGTTGAAAGTCTTCATGGATAAAGAAGTCTTCACCAGAGACCTGGAGGACACCAAATGGTGAACATCACACCATGCTATCAGAGGGCTCATTCCAAACATTGGACAATGCCCTGAACAGACTCTCCACCATTTCACATACCCAGACTTGTTGGAGGTGAAACCCAAGAATGGCCTCAGAAAGATTGGTCAGGGCCATTGGCCAGGAAGCAGCCCTTGATGCTTTAGTAGGAATCTGAGCTTAACCATGGCTATTTTGGGGGATTAAAGGCGAGTAGAATGTGGACTGCAAACATCCAAGGGATCACTGTACTGCTAGTAAAGTCCATCAGGTCCCTTCAAAGTCTTCCATTATTGAGACAGTACATGGAAGTTCTTCATTTCAGGAATGCGAAGCAAAAAAGAGGCGTGTGTCATATGATGCTGCAAAATTCAAGGGCAGAGAGAAAAACAGGAGTGTAATTATGTGATTTAATTAAATGATTAAGGTAGAGGTGAAATCCTTCATAAGAAATAAGCCAGGGATTGTTTACTTTTGGAAGGAGGTGGATGAGAGAAAACATTAATTCAAAAAGTACAATGACAAGGCTGATTCTGGTTGTCTTAGAGGGCAAGTCAAAGATAGAAGGTAATAATTCAGGTTAACAAGATGAACATTTTTGTAGATAGGAGGTCATCTCTGTATGTGACAAGGTTTAATCTTGCGTGCATGGAGCCCCTCCTACCCTCCAGAACCCCACATTCTCTCCCTTCCTTTGGCCAAGTCTGGGCTGATGGCACTGAAGGAGAAGTCCTGATTTGAGATGCTCAGCTGAGCCTGCATTAGCTTTGCTGAAGGAGGGGGAAGCCAAGTTGGGGGCAGAGCTCCTGCTTGCACGCACATGGTCCCAGCCAAGTTTGGTCCTCAACTTCTCCAAGGTGGGCTGGGAAGGGCTCTCCTGGAGAGCTATGGGCCGAGAGCATCCCCTGGGCTCCATCAGCCTACCCCCAATGTTCCTAACTTGTTGAGCCTGGAGGCACAAGACCTGGTATTTGATGCTCGAGGTTCTTCACCCCATTTGCACACATGGAATCCCCGGAACAATCTTGTGGGGCAGACATGCTGAGAGAGGGGTGATCACCAGGGAGCTCCATGGCTGAGTAGGGCTTTGGGCCCAAATCTTCACAGTCCTGATCCAGCAGTCATTTCTTCTCATACTAATGTACTTGATCTATGGTAGTATCTACTTGATCAGTATGGTAGCAATTAACCACTGAATGCATGTGATGTTCTTTCAAGTGTTCTAGAGATGCGAAGGAGTAATTATGATGCTAGCTGTTGTCATGTTGGCCTCACTGAGTTGGAGAAGTCCTCCAAAGACGTGTAGCCAGAACCCTTGCTCAGTGCGGGAAATCCAGAGCCAGGGCAATCAGAGCCTCTCTTAGCCACTACTTGAAGATCTCTCACAAAGAAGAGCCCACTGCAAGGTTATTCCATTATAAACCACTCTTCAGATTAAACGAACACCTCCAAATGTACAACTGAAATGTACCTACCACCGTTGTGTTGGCATTTAGCTTGCTGTTATGGCTGACACTCATTCCTCCCTGCCATATTTCTGTGGACCGAAACTGAAGAGCAGATTTTAGTAACATAGAAACAGAGCGAGTCAGAAGGGGCATCCCGGGGCATCTAGTCTGACCTCCGGCACCAGCCGGCTCCGCTCACGACATACTCACCCTGTGGACGTCCAGCCTATCTTTGAACAGATAGTTCCTAAAACCCTTTGAATCCTGACAGCATTGCAAAGCTTGAATGCAGAAAGAAAGCAAACCCCAACTACGGGGTTGATGGTGTGACCTCAACTCAAAATCCCTGCCTTGAAGTTTATTTATTTATTTAGAAATTTCTATGCCGCCCCATTCGCTGAAGCCTCGGGGCGGCTCACAAAACATCAGTTAAAATATAATACACTAAAAATATAAAACGAATTAACAATATAAAGTAAGTCGCCCTGGCCAAAGAATAAAATAAGCAAATAATATTAGCAATTAAAATGACGTTTGAATAAAAAGGTCTTCGCCTGGCGCTGAAAAACAAATAACAATGGTTCCAGGCGGACCTCTCTGGGGAGTGCATTCCATAGATTGGACGCCACCGCAGAGAAAGCCCTCCTCCGAGTACCTACCCTCCTAATTTCCTTCTATGATGACATGATCAAAGGTATGTGGTGCCAGCCAACTAACTGAAGCCAAGCAGGTCTTGGAAAGGAGAGAACCTGAGACCTGGATATACCTTGCTGAATTCCATGACAGAGGCAAGGTGGGATATATATTCATAAACAGAGAAAGTATCATTCTTTCCCTGTTTCAGAATTCCTCAGAAATTGCAAGGCTTCATTCTGCCCCCTTTCACCCCTTTCTCTGGTGTTCTCCCCACTGCCCAGGGAGCATGCCATCCGCAAGCTCAATTAGCATCTCTCATCCAGGTAGATTGTGCTGGCAAGGGTCACAGACTCTGTTAAGGTTTTTAAGGATTCATCCAATCCCTTTGCTTGTTTTGTGAGGGCCATCTCATAAAACCTCCCTGCCAATTGCTGTCCATCACACCTCAGGCTGCAAAGCCCAGAACGCTTCCCTTCTTGCCACTCCGTCATCGCTGCTATGAATCCTGACAGCTATCTTTTCACCCATACTCTCAGTGGCTTGCATTTCTACGTATCATTTCTTGCTTCCCTGTTTGGTTTGTCTGGCTGTTTTTATCAGTTTTTCCCTCTCTCAGCTACAGCTAAAATTCTCCCCTGGTTAATGCACAGGTCAAGCGACTTCCCATATAATGTTTTCTTCCTCCCGCTTCGCCCTTGTCAAGGCCAAATTGGACATCACAGTAGAAGACTGATGTGTGAAACGGAGATCATGTAGGAAGCGGCTAATCTGATTTTAATGAGTAAAAGAGGTGAGAGAGCAGCGGAAACTGAAACTTCCCCACAAAAATGCAGGGGGGGGGGCAAGCCAAGCAAGGATGGGGCAAGGTTTCTGCACTCTACGCCCACCCACTTCTCTTGCTCCTTGAATGGGACTGGCTGCTTTCCGGGCAATTGTGGCAGATACGAGTGTAAACACGCTCAAATACACTGCCATCACAACTTGTTTGCTCCTGGGGCATCTGTAACTATTGCTCCTTTTGAGCATAGAAAAGTTTGTGTAAATGCCAGACTCCTGCAGTTTTCTATCTACTCAAGCAATGATAAAAGAGGAGAATGCTTTCAGAACTTGCCCGCCATGAATCAAAGCCTGCCACAGACTGGAGATACTGCACCTTTCCATTTTATAGTCACCAAGCAGTCAAGAAAATAAGGTGGTTCCTGAGACACATGGAACTTGAGGGCCTGTAGTTGGCTTGGGAGGTCATGACCAGGCTTTCGCTCGAGGCAGCGGGGAGTGCCAACTTTTTAATTAACCCATTTAATTTGTTTAAATGTCAATATGTTTTGAAATTGCCTATTGATCAGAACTGAAGAAAGAAAACACACCATTGGAGCCCCCACACAAACACGCACACGATGGATCCATTAAAAAAGTGGATGGCAGATGCATGCGCTCTCCTCATGACATTTTGAAACAGAACTTTTCATCTTTAAAGAAGGCCCCTGTGTGTCTGCCAGGCTGTGGCATTCCAGAAGGAGGAGTCCGTCAGAGAAAGAGCGGTGCCAGTCCTCGTTAAGTACCCAGCTTGTTGGTACAAAGGAATTCAACCCTTGTTCTTTCCCAGCATCCAGCAAATGGAGGAGGAGTTCCAGCTGCTGCCAGATCTTCACTCCAGCTTTGTGTGGCGAGACGGTTCTTTCCATGGCTCCTATCTCCCCATCAGCCTCCCCTCTTCCCCACTTGTCATGGGGAGGGGGGTCATTACAATGGCAGCCACTGCTGCCTCATGACGAGGCTCGCAGTCCAAAAGGCAGACAGCAAACTCAGCTGCAAAATGAGGCTTGGTGTATGGAGTGAATGCAGAAGTGACCACATGCTTCAGGCTCCAAGTGTCAGAAAGACAGCTGCACCATCCTTCTCTCTTTGCAGCCTCAAAGCCCCCCCCCCCCCCTTTCTGTTGCTTCATTTGTTCACTCAGTCAGACAGGGCACAATTCAATGAGCCTGTTCCCACTCTCCTCTTGACTGCATCCAAAAAAGCCAAAGCAAAAGCAAAAAGCAGGAGCAAAGCAAAACAAAACCACCACCCTTTTTGTGCAAGACTGAACCATCCACTCCAGAATTCGGTGGCCCATGAATGTCACACAGATGTGGCAGGTGCTTTGAGCATCTGGGAGAAAGAGAGCGGTGCTTCTGTAGCTTCTGTAAGGGGAGAGCTATTCTACCTGAGATCACAAAAGGCCCAGCAGAGGGAGGAGTGGCAGGTAACCTGGCAACACACTTCTATGGGTGTACCAGATGGGCCATTTTTACCTGGGCAGAAAGATAAGCTTTTGGCAGGCAAATGACATTTTGAGCATTAATAAACCCCATCTATAGCCCAGCATCCTTCAGTATGTCCCTGGGCATCAAGAGGAAGCCAGTTGCTATTGTCTCGCCTCCAAGGCAATTTGAAAAAGCTGATTATTATATATATTTTTATATAATTGTTGCACACAAAACAATGATTCAGGGAAGGAAAATGGACCCTATTATTAAGCAATGGAATTGCAAAGCTCCAGGCTATTTTGCTGTTCCTGCTTCCGATCCACCATACCTCCCTCATCTGAATTCATTTTCTCTGTGCTTCTTTAGGAAAAACAAAAAACCCCAAGGCCTTTGAATGCAATCCTGCCCAAAAGCAATAAAATAGCACCACTACAATCAGCCCAACATTATGAAGTCCTTTTGTCTGTGCAGGAAGGAGGTTAAAATTTCAGTAATCCTTTTTTCTTTTGAATGTCTCCAGTGCAACCTTGTCTCAACCTCTCCCACCTCATCCTTTCCGGAGCAATAGTGGATATTTTTAAATCAACTGGCAGCAGGGTCTATCACATCACCGAAACAGAAACCCGTCTGCTTCTCCACTGGAGTTCCACTTGACAGCCCCATAATGAGGGACTTTGCAAATTCCTCACAGTTTACTGAATTGACAGCCTGAAGTGTTCCAACTATTTCCAGCGGAGGGGAAATTCACAAAAACAACCAAGTCTCGCAAGTATCTTTAACCCAGTGCACGTGACAGAGAAATGAGGAATTGCTTCTTTCACTAAAGAAAAAAAATCCAAATGCATTAATACTGATTACATTTCATTTGCTCAGGTCAACTTTGGGTGGGAAGAGAAGCATGGCGAGTTGGAATTGCACCTATTTATTTGAAACACAGAGGAGAGGAAAGATTTCGGAGAAGTTCATGCTGGCCAGCAGAAGTTACCAAACTGATGCAGTGTGAAGTTACCCCGGAATCCTTTTCCTTGCTTGAATCATTCAGAGCTGCGTTTTGCAAGGCAGTAACTAGTCCAACTACCACTCTGTGCTTGCTGCTGGCTGCGGTGAGATACTTCCAGCTCTTACCAGGAATTCAGTTTCAGTGGATCGCTTTTCCAAGTGGCCACTGCTCTTCCATGTTGCATCAGAGTCTGAAGAGATCTAAATCAGGGGATGGGGAAAGGTCTATCATCCAGGTCCTTTCCATACTGGCAGCAAGGACAAGGGGATAGAATTCTGATTCCCAGATCCTAAGCCAGAGCACCATCTTCCACCTTGGAGCAGGAAACCGGAACCTATGGATCCTCGGAAAAAGTTGAGGCACTATAGGACTGTTGCCTTAATGGGATTTGATCACTATTTTGTTGTTTTGTGGTAGTATGACATTTATTGTCCCAAGTAGTTTGATGAAGCTTGGTTTATGAATATCCAAGTGCATAAACGGTTATAAATATATTGGCCACACAGTGCAAATGCATTCGGAAATGACTGGTGCAAAGGGATCGAATGAAGGAGTCTCTTTTTCCTGTGTGCATCCAGCAAGATTTCCAGAATGATTTCAGACACCAAGTTTCTCTTTGACAAGACTTTCAGACACCCTTCTGACAATGTGCAAGTTTGCCAGATTGTTTCCAGTAGGTCTGTCTAAGGTCTTGAGAACAGCAAAAATATACTGCCACCCGCCCATCTCTACATGATCAATATTCATTAAAAAATGAGCTTTCATTTGTCCAGAAGCAAGTCTTCTGTTCTTTAATAGTCTAATCTGTCCTGACACCTCTGCAGCTGGATTTTGATGCTTTTGTTCAAGGGAGGAAAAAGGAATTATTCTGAAATAGATTGTGAGCAGGTAGGATGGACAGAGAGGAAGAGGTTGGATTTCGAAGTTTTGCAGAGGAGTCCAACAGCCTTAGGCAGGTAAACATAAAATGCTGTGGTTGTACGATGCATCACAAAGCAATGTATGCATCGTGTAAGGAAGTCTAATCACATGAACTGTTTGCCTGCTTTTGTTCCGTAGCAGAGATGCTCAGTGGATCAGGATCATTTAAAAACAAAACAAAAGCAAAACATGCAAGACCACATAGACAGAAGAAGATCACATTTATTTATTGGTTCATTAATTAGATTTATATCCTGCCTTGGTCTTTTTTGAAGAGCTCAAGGCAGCTTACATCCTTCCCCTCCTCCAGCTCTCAGTCTTATCCCCACAACAACAACCCTGTGAGGTAGGCTGGGCTGAGTCACCCAGTTGGCTCCATGACTGAGTGGGGACTAGAACCCAGTTATCTTGAGTCCCAAACCACTACGCCACACTGGCTCTCCCACATGAAGCCATTTTGGGTTTTCCCATAAATTTGGAAGAATTACAGATTTATCTCATACATGCACTTTACCGACAAGAATAGATGAAAGTGAATTTAAATAAAGATTTTAGTTGCTTCTTAATTATCCTGTTATTATGCCAGTTTTGGCAAAGTATTCCCCAGACATAAAATTTTTAAAAATCAACCTTTTAAAACATTAAATCACCCTTTTAGTCTGCCAGCGCTAATGATAAATACAGCTCAGTTCAATCTCATTACCCACTTTGATTCGTGGGTTGGATTAATATTTGGTAAAAACTAACTGCCCTCACTATAATCCTATGGATATGCAAAAAACTATTAATGGCACAAAATTGCAAAATATATCTAGCGGGAATTTGGTTTCTGCATAATTAGGGAGTAAGTAATGAAGGGAGTTATTATTTTATGGAGATGTGACTACTCCTTCCTGGGTAGAATTAGACATGCATTATCATGCTTTGAGGACCCTGCGCTTGGTCTGGAAGGTGCTTTCCAACTTTCCACCTTCGGCTAATTTGGTCTTGTTTCCATGATGAGTTGCTTGTCAGGTGTGGCACGAAATTCTTGCATTTCATGGAGGACTCTAAGATGTGTTTTAGGCGGTGGGGACACGGGTTGCCTGAAGTTCTACTTTCCAGAAAGCAATCCTGTATTTTCAGGTGTCTTCTGTCAGAAGGGCTGTCCAGTCTAAATCTGGTCGGGGTAAAGAACCCTAAGAAGAGAGTGCCAAACATTCCTGGAGCTCCCTATCAAGAGTTATCATGCAGACAGCAGCTTGAGCAAGGAACATGGGTCCCCTGGTGACGGTCTTTCACACAATAGTGTGAGGCTTCCTCTGTTTCTAGTTCTGCCGTGACTTGCTGTAAAATTATCTCTGCCTTGTGGCAAGCCTATGGAGGAGTGCCCTCCCCACAGCCTTGCCAGCTCTTGCAAACTCAGGGGTATGGCTTCCTTTCTGGAATCCACCTTCCTCCTCCTCCTCTTCTGCCTTCCACATTCCCGAGCATGCTTGTCTTCTCCCATGGCTCTTGCCTCTCATGATGTGCAGTGGTTTTAACCATTTTTGCTTCCAGAGCAATTTCTGGCTGGATTTGATCGGCTGCATGGCCAGAGTTTCTTCTGTGCAACTCGGTGCCGTTTCCAGGCATTTTGGAGTGACAAAGAGCACCTCCACCCAACCAAAACAATCAACAGGGAACATATCTTGACACATGAGGCAGAACTTCCCATAAGTACCTCTCTTCCTCTTCAGCAGGAGAACCATAATAACAACAAACCAAAGCTGCAATCCTATGCATGCTTAGACAGAGTTGTTGGCCCTTTCGTGTTCTAAACATGCAGAGGATTGTATCCTAAATCACTAAACATCTGCTACCTTTTAACCGCTGTCCAAGGCAGCTGTCCTGCTCCACCCAATGGCAAGGCCAGACGTGCTTGCAGGTTTGCCCCACGCTACATGAGGGAACAGGGTCACAGCAGAGGAGCTGCAGATCTGGGGCTCCCACGCCTGGCAGGGGTCCCTTGCCATGGAACGGTCTTTTCTCCACCCAGCAATGCCAGTTCCTGATCTCAGCCCTGCAGTGCTGCTTCGCTTCCCTTCAGGAAGTCCTTGAAGTGGTCACCGCACCTCTGACCCGGGCCCTCTTCTGGCTGCAGCCTTTGCTCGGGCTCCGATGTGTGTTTGGAGACAGCGGACCTACCTGGACTGGTGACCTGAGGCTGAGCACGTGAAGCACCACTTGCTTAGCTGCAGCAATTCTGAGCCGCCCTGAAACATCCGGAGAGCCTGAACAGAATTGTGAGCAAAGCTTAAAGAAACCACTCGGGCTTGGTGGGCGCTGTCCCTTCAGTAAGGGAAAGCAGCCAAGGGACTGGTCGCTTGCCATGATGCATGTGCCCCCCCACCCTTTAAATTATTTTGGCTACACACCCGTGCCTTTGACAGTGCATGGAGAGTCAAGATGTGGTTGCCAGTGACCTGTTCTCCACAACTGCATCACCAGACCATAGAAAGTGTTGGTTGCTAAATGTCTGTGTGTTTGGTTGCAGCTAAAGGCCCAGGAGCAAGGCCCATGTATATTTACACACACACACAGACACACACACACACACACGAGTAGCAAACCCAACAGGGCCCAATCATTTGATTGCCAACTTCTGAACCCCCTCTCACTGGGTCTCAGTGCTAGAAGAAGCTTCATCTATTGATTCCCACTGCTGTCCTCTGCCTATATCTTCACCTCTCTCTCTACCAAAACTGGTAACCCTGTGCAGCTTTGCTCTTCTTCTCTTATTAAACCCAGCCTCCTGATTGTGAGCTTCTGAAAATCAAGAGATCTATATTCCTGGGCTTAAAGCAAATATGCACTTCTCTAAATTTCATAAGGAGCTGAAGATTAATTGCACATGCTTTGCACTTGATGATTATGCTTGTGTGGAAGCAGAGCAGAAAGAATGGAGTTGCCTCAGGGAATGAAGGTGGCTGCCAAGACGTGTATATATATATGAGAGAAGACAGGTGAGGTTGGGAAGCTTTGCAATTGCCTGGGCTGCTTCTCCAGTTATGAAACTCATAGGTGTGTGTGTGGGGGGGGGGTCCCTGCAGCCCACTTCATAGCCCTGAATGAGCAAGGGCATCTCTTCAATGAAGCACCATCTCCCTCCTCGACAGAGCTCAGATTCAAGGGGATACAGAGCAGAGCAGTTCTGCCCACTCTCTGCAGCTTCTTGTCCAAGAGGCTTTGCATTCCCTCATCCCCTATTCCATGAAGGTTTTGGCAGAAGCCCCAAGCCCCATCTCCTACTGGAGAGACACCTAGGCAAAGAAACCTGCAGCTAATCCATATTTGCCCTTGCTCACTTCTGTGTCCATTTCCCTTCTCTTCATCTGCCTCCCTGGACCAGAAGTTAGCTTGTTTACCCTGGGGCTGGCAAGCAGGTGCTGATAGGATGTGTTCCCTTTGCTGTCGTCATTGCTGGGGCTGCTGCTTTGTATTTCTTTTGATTTATTGTGAAAGGTTTTGGTTACGTTGAATGGAAAAGCTAGACAATGACCACTGGATTCCTCTAGATTATTATACAGGTAATGAGTCATCAATGAATGGTGTTGACTCCCTTGGAAAGCAGTGTGCTAAGACCTGTGTTGTTGTTGTTGTTGTTGTTGTTATCCGATGGCATTTCACCGCTTCACTGAGGAACCTTACGTGTGACATTAGCCATGGGCCTAAACGACCCGCCCACTGTTACTTTGGGGGAACACTTAGTTGCTATGGAGCCCTGCTTCCAGTCTGACTCAAGGCCAGATACGAAATTTGTGCTGAAAATCTCTCTCTGCTCTTTGTTTTCCCACACTTAAAGATCCTTTTGTTTGCAACTCATTCTGTTGCATTTATAGACCAGTCCCTAATTCTAGCATCTAAGTATGATCCTCTTGATCGAAAGTGAAATATTTGCATGCCCAGAATGTAATCTAACAATTAACTTTAAGCTAATGGATTTCTGCAATGTGCTTTCTTTTCTACGTTTGTTCTGATCAAAAAGTGGAGCAGAGCCAGGAACATTTGTTGGGTGACCTTTAAAAAGGCATGGCAGAGGCAAAGATTGACTGGAAATATTAACTTTTTCTGGCTTTCTGACCGGATCCATCTCTTTCACCTCCACTGCCCTGCTAAGAGACTGGCAACCCTACAGCAAGCAGCTCTAGTTTTCCTTTCCCAACTCTATTCTTGGACCGACAGCAGGGGTGGGGAACATGTGGCCCTCCCACTACCGCCAGCCCTGGCCAGCTGAAACAACGGCGGGGGAGTTCAGACCCAACTATATCTAGAGGGCCACCCTCTCTACCCTGGCCTTGCAGGCTGTTTTTCTGCCTGCAAATGAGCAAATGGATGCTCACAGGAAGCTACCTTACGCTGGGTCAGTGCCTGCCATTCCCACAAGCAGAGAAGTCAGTAGGTGGGTGCTCTTTCCTACTGACTTCTCTGCTTGTCAGGTCAGTAGGTTTTGCAGGCTTTCAACACACTGCAAAACCTGTTTTGAGCATCTCCCTAAAATGCCCCCCTTGCAAAGCGCTTTAACTGCCACCCCCACCACCAAGATGCTGCTGGGGGAGCTTCCTTTGCTTGGGGGTTTCTGCAATGTTCCCTTGTTAAGGGAAGAAAGATTCCTTGCATCTCACATGCAAACATGTTATAACTGGAAAATGGCAGAGGTGAAGGCAGGGCAGGAAATATTTGAGGATGTGTAGAAACCTGTCTTCACCTTCCAAATGTGGGTTGACAACCTTTTGATAGGTTGATCCACTGGAGAAAAATGGTGCAGCATTTTCCCTTCTCTAGGGGGTGCTGTCATATACCAAAAAGGTTCAAGGCTCAGGCCGCAGGGAAAAATGTGCATGCCAATTCATATATGCTCTAAAGTCTCTCTCTGTGCATGTTTTTCAAGGATTCTGTCTCCTAACATCATCCCAAGCTGTAGAATGGGATGCCTGGGCAAGGGAGAGGAGGGTGTTTGATTTCAGAAAAAAGTTTTGCCTAGGGGAATGGGAACGAAGGTGGCAAAGCCCTGTGAGCAAAATCCAGCTCACACAGAGGGATCAGATGTGAGGGGCCCTGTCCCTTTATTTCAGCAAGCAAAGTAATAGATTGCAGAGTGACGGGGCAGGAGGTGTTCCAGGGATGGAGGGCTCCAAATGGAAGGCTCAGAGCTTTAACCATCCTCTGACCCTACCATAGAAACATAGCAAGTCAGAAGGGGTTCCCCAGGCCATCTAGTCTGACCCATAATACCATAAAATTGGCCCAGGAACATCTGCACTGACATACATCTCCTGCAGAATATGTAGCTCAACTTGAGGCCTCAAGGTGAAATAGCAAATGTACCCTGCATTTTAAAAGATCACAAGCCTGGCACTTTACTTGAGGTGCCTTCCTCCAGAGCTCCAGCAGTGGGGCTCCGGCTGGGGAAAAGATGATGCCTCCCTCCCTGGTAGAAAGAGTTCAAAGCGCCACCACTTGGCTGGCCCCACCTCACTCCACCCACTGAACTGGCTCATTTCCTCTCTCTCTTCCAGAGGCGTGTTTTCAGTAAATGTCTAGAAAGGAGACAAATTGCTTCTCGGGTTGCTCATGTATACAGGAGAGCTCGAGGTGTTCAAATACATTTTAAAATTTATTTATTTATTTATTTATTAAAACATTTTTATGCCGCCCCATT